>NW_006921895.1:1314262-1317184 GCF_000298275.1 Orycteropus afer afer | reverse complement strand
CCCCCCCCCCCATAGTTATGCACTCCTGTTTGTCCTGTGTTTCCTCCATGTTAATGGTGACCCTCTGGTGCCCCATAGTCAGTCGATTGCTCCAAAGGATGCATTTCCATAGAGTATGTGGGTGCATCACCCTGGGTTGAGTGTTCTGCATGTACATCTTGTTTACTATTGGGCTGAGAGCCAGCCCTTGGGAGTAAAATTTATTCCAGGCCCAAAATGTACCTGAGGACCATAATATTGGGGGTCTCGCCAGACTCCATCTGTTCTGGTTTATTCTGTTCTGGTTATGTAGTGCTTCTCTGACAAGGATATACCACAAACGGGATGGCCTTAACAAACAGGAGTTTATTCTCTTACATTTTGGAGGCTTTAAGTCCAAGGTCAAAGTGCCAGGCTAGAGCTGGGTGAAAGCCCCTTAACCTTGGGCTTCATCTCTTCTTCTTGCTTCCAGCCTGCTGAAGCTAGAGGTTTTTCTTCACTCAGGCAGTTACTGGCTGCTGAGGCTAACAAGCCCAAGGTTGATAAATAAAATGGCACAGTCCTGATGTTACCAAACCACACAGCAAGCCATTAATTCAAGTACATTATAAGTCCCAAGGTTAGCAGGGCATGGCAGGCTGCTGAATAACGACATGGCTACACTCAGGGTCCAAGCATGCCATAAACTAGAGACCATTTCCCAAGGCTTCTGCTTATATACAGGAAGCAAACTAAATTTCAAAGGCAGCTAGCTACTCAGCTGCTCACATTAGATTCCACCATGGAGTTGATTACTAGTCTCATCATGGGGAATACTACATCCAGCTCAACTAGGCCAAGACAAGTTGACACACACACTGAACTACCACACCATCTGACCAGTAATTCTGGTCATTATTAAGTTTTTGGATTTTGTTCCATGTTTTTCCTTCAACTCTATCCAGGATCTCCAGATTTGATCCTTTCCTGAGTGATTGGCTTTGGTAGCCAGGCACCATCTAGTTCTTCTGGTCTCAAAGGCCATTGTGTCCTAGGGCTGATTGCTTCCAAATGCCCTTGTTTTTATTTTGCACTCTTCTTCACTTCTGATGATAGGAGACCATTAGCTGAATCTTAGATGGCCACTCAAAAGCTTTTAAGACCCCAGTTCCTACTCACCAATGTAGGTTGTGAAACAAGATTTTTATGTATTTTGTTGTGCTAATTGAGTCTGGTGTCCCCCAGTACTATGCTCCTGAGATGGTAGATCCATTGGATCTCTCTCCCACAGTGTCTGAGTGTCTGTGAGGGATTACTCTATAATTTGTTGCAGTATAGTTTGTCATAGTATCCTGATACTATCCTTTTAATTTCTGTTTGTTCTGTTGTGATGTCTCTCAATTTGTTTCTTATTCATGTTATTTGTATTCTCTCCCTCTTTTTCTTTGTTAAATTTACCAATGGTTTGTCAATTTTCTTAATCTTTTCAAAAAGCCAGTTTCTAGTCTTAATGAATTTTTCTATTGTTTTTCTATTTTCAATTTCACTCTTTTTTTTTAATTGTTTTTATTGGGATTTGGGGAAAAGCTTGCAGAGCAAATTCATTTTCCATACAACAGCTCACTACACTTTGTCTCATGACACTGACTGCTGTTTCCCACAATGCAACAGCTCCCCTCCCATTTCCTCCCTATAACTACCTCTGCTCTTATTCCTTCCCTCCCAAGCACTCCTACCTCCTGAGCTGTCTCCCTGTGCATACACAGACCTTCTATTCTCCCATGATTGAGCTCTCCAAGGAGGGTATCCACCTAATGTAAATGTTCAGCTCATATGCCTGTCTTTTTTTTTTTTTTGGCTGGAAGCCACAGGTGTGGGTTCAATACCAGACCTGAAGGGGAGCTAGGGGCCATAGTCTCCATAGTCTCCATAGTCTCCATAGTCATAGGGATTCCACCAGGTTCCATCAGATCACCAAGGCTGATCCTTTTTTTTTTTTTTTTAATGATTTTGAATTTTGTTCCACATTGTTCTCCCACTCTATCCATGATCTCCTACATAGATCCCTCTCCAAGTTGCTGATAGAGGTAGCAAGGCACCATCTAGCTTTCTGTTGTCATAGTCATGTAGGCTGAAGATTACATGGAGTACCAGTCCCTTGGACTAATTGTTTCCATGTGTCTTTGGTTTTCTTCATTCTTCTTTGCTCTGGATGAGGAACGACCCATCATTGCATCCAAATGGCTGCTTGCAAGCTTTTACGATCCCAGTCACTACTTGCCAAAATAGGATGTGGGACAATGATTTCACGTAGTGTGTTATGCCAATTGAACTTGATGTCCCCTGTGACCATGGTCCTGAGCCCACAGGTCCTACTACTCGCTCTCTCTGGGTAGCTGGCTGTGGCCAAGAAGTGACTACAACCTTGTTACTTGTTAGATATACTATATACCTGGAAATTCTTACAGAACTTAGATATACACTTGTAGAAACATTGTCAGCCAACCTTATACATGGTCATGGGCACACTCCCATCCTGCAGAGACATACCTAATAATTCAGCTTGTCCACCCATCTATCCACCCATATATCCATGTTTGCCTTCACTAACAGTGCAGTACTCTATGTGCAAAAGTTTCATCATTGTTGTCTGTACTTCCCATGCACTTCTCTATGTCTTCCTCTTCTTCAATGCCACAGTGGTGATCACTCACATTTGGTACGTTGCCCTTTTCTTCATCCAAATCAAAACTTGTCCCTACCTGTCTAGCAGTGTTCCCTCCCATTCCTGGTAACCAACAAAGAAAATTCCATTCCATGTATACACCTTTCCTTGACTTTTTGCAATAAAAGCTAGTATAATATTTGTCCTTCTGTGGTTGACTTATTTCATTCAGCAAAATGTCCTCTAAGTTCATCCATGTTATGTGGTGTTTTGCAGATTCTACATTATTCTTTAGGGTT
>NW_006921895.1:1311125-1314162 GCF_000298275.1 Orycteropus afer afer | reverse complement strand
TGGTGTTTTGCAGATTCTACATTATTCTTTAGGGTTGCATAATATTCTATCATGTGCATGTACTGTAGTTTTGGTTATCCATTCTTCTGTTGGTGGGTACCTGGGTTGTATCCATCTTTTTGTTATTGTAAACAGTGCTGTTATGAACATGGGTGTGCACATATCTGTTCTTGTCCTGTCTCTCACTTCTTTAGGATATATACCTAGTAATGGAATTGCTGGGTCAAATAGTATTTCTAATTCCAACTTTTTAAGAATTCACCATACTATTTTCCACAGTGGTTGTATCATTTTACATGTATGAGAGTCCCAGTCTCTCCACATCCTCGCCAGCATTTGTTATTTTCTGTTGAACTTTGCTATTAGTGCTGGGCCTGAAGGTGTCATTGTTGTTTTGATTCTCATCTCTCTAATGGCTAATGATCATGACCATTTCTTCATGTGTTTGTTGGATGCCTGAATATCCTCTTTGGTGAAGTGTCTATTCATGTTTTCAGCCTAATTTGAATTGGATTGTTAATATTTTTGTTGTTGAGGTGTTGAAGCTTTCTATAAATTTTAGAAATGTCAGATATGTCATTGCCAAATATTTTTTCCCAATCTGTAGGTTCTCCTTTTACTCTTTTGGAGAAGTCTTTGGAAGCACATAAAACTTTAATTATTAGATGGTTCCATTCATGTAGTTTATCTTCAGCTGTTTCTGCATTTTGTGTTATGGTTGACAGTCTATTTCACCTATAAATTAAGGCTGTAACTTTTCCCCTATTTTTTCCTTGAAGAAATTTACAGTTACAGGTTTCACATTTCAGTCTTTGATTCATCTGGAGTTAGTTTTTGTGTATGTATAGATCTTGTTTCATTTTTCTGCAAAAGGATATCCAATTTTGCCAGCACCATTGTTAAACAGGCAAATCTCTTTCCCATCTAATGGATTTCAGCCCTTTGTCGAAGATCAGCTGACCATATGTACACCTATTTTCATTGTAGCACAATTCACTATAGCAGAGAGATGAAACAACATAAATGTCCATCAACAGATGAATTGATAACCAAATTATGGTACATTCACACAGTGGAATACTATGCTACATTAAAGTAAACAATGAGGATATGTGAATCATATCACAATGTGGATGAGCCTGGAGGACATTATGTTGAGTGAAATAAGTCAGTGGAAGAAGGACAAATATTGTATGAGCTCATTACTGTAAAAAGACAAGGAATGGTTTGCTTAAGGAAAGGAACTAACTTTGTAGGTTACTGGGGAGGGGAGGGAAAAAGAGGGAATAATTTTGGGCTAGTTGGGGGCCACATGCTGAGGTAGGTAAGGGGAGTGATGGTGTGGAAATAGTCTGTGTCCACCATGATAACACTGAGGAAAGGGAGGACACTGAATTGTGCACATAAGATATAGACTGCAGAGGCTAATACCAGTAAAATAACAATACTGTGTAACTATTAACACCAAACACCAGGCTACAGATAAACACATAAATGTCTTAGAAGATCAGATGAAGGTCAGTGAACAGGCTTATATTCTAGACCAAGGATAGATTCAGCTGAGGCTAATCTGGCACAGATATCAATGATACAAAATACCTGCAATGGTTACAGAATCAACAAAGGACAGAGACATAGACCAATTCTTCACAGACAGCCAGACACTATGGGAGAAAGATCTAATGGATCTACTGACTCAGGACCATAGTATTAGGGGACAGCAAACTCAATTGGCACAACAAAATACATAAAAACCTTGTTCCACAACCTACATTGGTGAATAGGAACTGGGGTTTTAAAAGCTTTCAAGCAGCCATCTAAGATGCAGCTAATGGTCTCCTATTGTCGGAAGCAAAGAAGAGTGCAAAAAACCAAGGGCATTTGGGAACAATTAGCCCTAGGACATGACAGACCTTGAGACAAGAAGAACTAGATGGTGCCTGGCTACCAATGCAAACCGCTAGGGAAAGGATTAAAAGTGGAAATCCGGGATAGAGTGTGAGATAAAATGAGGAACTAAATCCAAAAATACAACACTGACCAGAATTACTGGTCAATGGAGTCTGGTGGGACCCCCAATATTATAGAACTGAGATACACTTTGGGTCTGGAATAAAACTCACTCACAGGGGCTGGCTATCAGCCCAATAGTAAACAAGATGTACACACAGACCACTCAATCCAGGGTGACACATCCACATTGTGATGGTTACATTTGTGTGTCAACTTGGCTGGGCCTGGCTGAGTGGCTGCACAGCTGAATGTAGTTATTCCCCATAGTGAGATTGGTAATTAACTCCATGGTGGAATCTGTTGGAGCAGCTGAGTAGCTGCTTTGGGTATGTGGTCTTCTTTCTGTATATAAGAAACAGCTTTGGGAATGGTCTCTAGTTTATGGCACATTTGAACCTTGCATATAGCAGTGTTGTTCAGCAGCCTGCCATGTTCTGCTGACCTTGGGACTTTCAATGGACTTAAATTAATGGCCTGCCTCGTGGTTTGGAAACATCAGGAATGTGCCATTTTATTTGTCGACCTTGGGCTTGTTAGCCTCAGCAGCCAGTAGCTGTTTGAGTGAACAGATGCCTCTAGCTTCAGTGGGTCAGAAGCAAGAGGCAGAGCTGAAGCCCAAGGTTGAGGGGCTTTCACACAGCCCCTAGAGCCTGGCACTTGACACTTGGACTTCTAGCCTCCTGAACTGTAAGGAAATAAAATCCTGTTTGTTCAAGCCATCCCATTTGTGGTATATTCCTGCTAGAGCAGTACTAGGTAACCAGAACACAGATACTTTAAAGAGATGCATCCCTTGGAGCAATAGATCATGGGCCACCAAATGGGTAACATTTGCATGGAGAAAATTCAGAACACACAGGAGTGCATAATTATGAGGGACACAAGGGGATGGGGTACTGGGAAGGGAAGGGAGAAGAGTGGATTAGGGTTGGGGATGATAATTGGGAAGTGAAACCAAATGTACATAAAATGTTGAATGTAAAACAAACTCTGTTCTCTAGCTTTGCACCTAAAACACAATAAA
>NW_006921895.1:1308898-1310605 GCF_000298275.1 Orycteropus afer afer | reverse complement strand
TTTTTTTTTTTTTTTCCATAGTGACTGTAAACAGTATTGATAACTTATTTCTTTTTCAACAATCTACTTGCTGGTGTAGAAGAATCCAACTGATTTTCTATATTATCTTGTACCCTGCCACTGTACTAAATTTTTCAATTAGTTCCAGTAGTTTTTTGACTGAGTCTCTTGGGTTCTATGTATTGGATCATATCATCAGCAAATAGGAATAGTTTGACTTCTTCTTTACCAATTTGGATGTGTTTGATTTCCCTTTCTTGCCTTATTGCCTTGCTTAGGACTTTCAATACAATGTTGAATAGAAGTGGTGATGGAAGGCATCCTTGTGTGGTTCCTGTTCACAAGAGGAATGGTTTCTGTCTCTCTCCATTGAGAATAAAGTTGGTCTTGGCTTTGCACATATGCCCATTATTATGTTGAGAAATATCCCTTCTATTCCTATTTTTCTGAGAGTTTTGATTAGGAATGGTGTTGGTTTCTATTAAATGTCTTTTCTGCATTGATTGATATAATCATGTGGTTCTTTTCCTTTGTTTTATTTATGTGATGGATGATGTTATTTGCTTGTCTAATGTTTAACCATTCTTACATGCCTGATAAGAAGGTCATAAAGTATTACTATTATTATTATTATTTTACATGTTGTTGGAGTGTATTGGCAAAGGTTTTGTTGAATACTTTTGCATCTATATTCATGAGGGATATTGTCTATGTTTTCCTTTTTAGTGATGTTTTTGCCTGGTTTTGGTATTAAGGTTATGCTTGCTTCAGAAAATGAATTTGGGAAGATTCCATACTTTTCTGTGTTCTGGAAGAGTTTGCGTACATTTAGTGGCAGTTCTTTTCTGAATGTGTGATAGAATCCTCTGGTGAAACCAACTGGCCAGGGCTTTTTTTGTTGGTAATTTTTATTATGACCTGTTCAATTTCTTCTTCTGTTATGGGTCTGTTCAACTTTTCCAACTCAGTCTGTGCTAGTTTAGTTAAGTAGTATGTTTCTAGAAATCTGTCCATTGCTTCTAGATTTTCAAATTTGTTGAAGTACAGTTCTTCATGTTGTTATTTGCTCTCGAGGTGGACACAACTCATAGCAACCTGTCCTTGGGTTTCTGAGGCAGTATCACTATGGAAGTAGATTGCCCAACCTTCTTTCCAAGGAGTGGCTGGTAGGTTTGAACTGCCAACCTTCTGGTTAGCAGTCAAGTGCCTTAGGCACTATGCTACCAGAGCTACCACAGTTCTTCATAATATCCTGATATTATTTTTTTTATTACAATTGGCTTCATTGTGATGTCTCCCAATTGGTTTCTTACCACATTATTTGTATTATTTCCTTCTTTTCCTTGTTAAATTTGGCAGTAGTTTGTCAATTTTATTAATCTTTTCAAAATACCAACATCTAGTCCTGTTGATTTTTTTCTATTGTCGATTTTCTGCTTCTTCTGAATCCAGCTTGCACCTCTGGAAGTTCTCTATCAATATACTGCTGCAAATGTTTTTGAATTATCTTCAGTAAGGTCTTACTTGTGTATGATAACAACGATATTGCTCAATAATTTCGATATTCTGTAGGATCACCTTTCTTTGGAATGGATACAAATATGGATCTCTTCCAGTCAGTTGGCCAGGTGGCTGTCTTCCAAATCTCTTGGCATAACCGAGTGAGTGCCTCCAATGGGGCATCGATTTGTTGAAATATCTCAATCG
>NW_006921895.1:1307224-1308728 GCF_000298275.1 Orycteropus afer afer | reverse complement strand
TCAGACTCCAGGTCTTTGCACATTTCATTATAGTAATAGGTTTTGTCTGCTTGAGCTGCTCTTTGAAATCTGTTCAGCTCTTTTATCTTGTTATTTCTTCCATTTGCTTTAGCTACTCTCCGCTCAAGGGCAAGTTTCAGAATCTCTTCTGTCATCCATTTTAGCCTTCTCTTCTTTTCTCATCTTTTTAGTGATCTCTTGCTTTCTTCATGGATAATGTTCTTGATATCATCCCATAATTCTTCTGGTTTTCAGTCGTTGGTGTTCAATGCATCAAATCTATGCTTTAGATGATCTCTAAATTCAGGAGGGATATATTCAAGATCATATTTTGGCTTTCGTGGACTTGTTTTAATTGTCTTTAACTTCAAGTTGAACTTGCATATGAGCAGTTGATGGTCTGTTCCACAGTCAGCTTCTGGCCTGATTTTGACTGAAGATATTGAGCTTTTCTGTCACCTCTTGCCACAGAAGTAGTCAATCTGATTCCTGTGTGTCCCATCTGGTGAAGTCCACGTATAGAACTGCCGTTTGTGTTGTTGAAAAAGGTGTTTGTGAAGTTCCGGCAAGATGGCAGACTAGACAGAAAGACTGCACAGACCCTCTTCAACAAAGAGAAGGGAAACCAATTAACACAGACAGAGAAGATAATCTTGGACCCCTGGTCCTTGAAGGGATGGATATAGAAGAGGTCTAAACCCCAACTAGCGGAAGAATTTGCATGAAAATACCAAAAAAGGAGACATACGGAGCTTCGGTCTGGCAGCGATCCTGAGCAATCCTGACAGCACAGACAGCTTGGAGATTCCCGAGTGGTGGTAGGACATAAGAATTCACCTAAAAATCACCCTGCTAGCCAGGGACTGCATGGAGGACTGTGCACGGTGGCTGGGAAACAAACGGAGAAGGTGAAGAGAAAGGTGGGCTGAACTGTGGACATTTGCCGGTCCATAGGGTGCCACCATTTTGAAGGTTTAAAAAGCAGGTTGACTATTTTGGATATTTAAAAAGACACCACTCTCGCAGATTCCTGGGGCTTAAGGACATGTTCTGCTTTCCAGCAACCCTAAGGACACTTGGGACCTGCAAGACTGAAAAGGTTCCAGATTCCTCTTGTTACTCTTATACCCCATACCCACTTGGTGAAGGGAGGTGTGGCTATCCCAGACTCCCACTTACCTTCTGGGCCTACAGGAACTCCATCACAGTCTGTGTGCTCAGACGAAGCCTGGGTGTCCTGTCCTTTCCTCCACTGATTTTTTTTTTCTCTCTTTTCTTTAATTTTAATTTTATTATTTTCTTTTTGCATTCTTTTTTCTGGTGATTAGTTTGCTTGTATTTGTCTGTTTTAAAAAAAACTAATAGTATTAATATTTTTGTCCTTTTTATTGTTATTCTCGATCTTCCCCTACCAAGTGCTAGTTTTCAGCATTTTTTCTTTTCTCTGCGCCTGGTTTAATTTTTTTTTCTTTCCCCCTTTTTTCTCATAATTAACCAGGTCCCT
>NW_006921895.1:1294328-1300959 GCF_000298275.1 Orycteropus afer afer | reverse complement strand
CTGATTCAAAATGGCCAAAAACAGTCCATTTTAGTTCACTAATGCACATAACAACAACAACAACAACAACAACAATGCCAAGGAGCTCTGGTAGCATAGTGCCTACTATGCATTTACTGCTAACCAGAAGGCTGGTGGTTCAAAAAGAAGGTTGGGCAATCCTACTTCCATAGTGATACTGCCTCGGAAACCCAAGGAGGGGTCGCTATGAGTCGGGGCCAACTTGACAGCACATAACAACAACAACAACAACAATGCCAAGGATATCAATCTTTATGTGTTCCATTTCATTTTTGACAACTTCCAATTTTCCTAGATTCATACTTCTTACATTCCATGTTCCAATGATTGATAGATTAATGGTGGCTGTGATGGTGGGCTCAAGTATAGCAGGGATCATGGAGCTGATGCAACATCGGGCAGTGTTTCATTCTGCTGTGCATTGGGTCATTATGATTTGGAAACGACTCGACGGCACCTAACAACAAATTTTCTGCTTCCATTATTTCTTGTTGAATTTTTATTATTTCCTTTAGGCTTTTCTTGTTTCTCATATTCTGTTTGTTTGAGATGTTAGTTTAAGGTGTTGATTTTGGTTCTTCCTTCCTTTCTGACGTGTGCATTTATTGCTATAAATTGGTCTCTGATCATTGTTTTTGTTGTGTCCCAAAGATTTGGGTGTGTTCTGTTTTCATTCTTGTTTGATTCAAGGAATTTTTTATTTTCATTTTTTATTGATCTTATTTCTGATTGATCCATTTTCAAAGAAGTATTCAGGTATTTATCTTCAATCTCACTAATTCTGTCTTCCATTGATTCAGTTCTACTCCTTTGCTTGGTCAATGTGTTATCTATTTCTGAAAATTTAATATTAACCTTCTGGATTTCTGTTAGTAGATTGTGTATCATTTCTAATTTTTCATTTATTTTGTCATTTTGTCCTTGTATATTCTTTGAAATTGTTCTAGGGTTTTCCTTATGTTTTCCTCAATTTTGTGTTTTCCTTGATCTGTCTCTCAATCTCTATCAGGTACGTAAATATGATGAATTACTTATCAGGGAGTTCTAATTCTGCTTCTTCCTCAGGGATGTGTTCTGGGTCTGTATCCTGTCCCTTGTTTCTCCTGCTTTATCTTGTTTCTTTGTAGACTGTGATGATCTGTTGTCTCTGAGATATTGTTTTTTTTTGTTTATCTTTAATTGGTGAATGTATGTTGGAGTTATTCACCCAAGTTTTTTGTTTACTTGTTTAGTTTCAACGTTATCTAAGTAAACAGGGTACTGTGCTCCTCTATTTGCTAGTTGGGAGCACTTATGCCCTCACCACCTGTCTCCTTTCCAGTCATCACCCTTCCATATGTCAGTGCTGTCCTTGGCAATGTGGAGCCTATTCTTAGGTCCATAGAATCTGAACAAGAATCTGTTGCTTTACCTATCCAAAATGGCCACTGCTTGTAAACATTCAAAATGGCTGTGCCCTTTGGACAGCCAGAAGTCCACAGCTCAGTTTGTCTCCTTCTTAACTGTTTACCTTTTTAGTCATCAGCCATCAGTGCAATCATCCAGGCTGCTCTTGGTGAACAGGGCCAAATTTTAGGTTAATTCTCAGGTCTTAACACCACTAGGAAATATTCAGGTTATCCATGCTGTCAGGAGAGCTGACAGTCTGCAGCTCCATTTGTCTCCTTATTCACTGTCTTCATTTAGGTTCTTCTACTAATTGGTATTTAATCCACTTCTGTATCCTTACTTTCAAAGCTCAGGGCTTCAGGGTTATCTTATGTATCTGTGTAAATCGGTATCTCTTTTCTTTGTTGAAGAGGGTCTGTGTATCTTGTCTGCCTATTTCATCATCTTACTGGAAGTCATTTTTGTTTGTGTTTTATTGACAGTATGAAGGCATTTGACTGTGTGGAACATAACAAATTGTGGATAACATTTTGAAGACTGGGATTTCCAGAACACTTAATTGTAGTGTGAAGAACCTGTACATAGACCAAGAGGTTGTTTGTTGTTACTGCGTGGTTTAAAATCAGGAAGGGTGTGCATAAGGGTTCATCCTTTCTACATATTTATTCTGTATGCTAAGTAAATAATCTGAGAAGCTGGACTAAAGGAAGAAGAATGTGGCATCAGGATTGGAGGAAGACTCACTACCAACCTACAATACTCAGATAACTCAAATTTGCTTTCTGAAAGTGAAGATGACTTGAAGTACTTATTGATGAAAATCAATGAGTAAAGTCTTCAGTATGGATTACTCTCAACATAAAGAAAACGAAAATCCTCAAAAAATCTTGATAAATGGAGAAAAGATTGAAGTTTTCAGGGATTTCATTTTACCTGGATCTACAATCAACATCCACGGAAGTAGCAGTCAAGAGATTAGACATCATATTGAACTGGGAAAATCTGCTGCAGAAGACCTCTTTAAAGTGTTGAGAAGCAAAGATGTCACTTTGAAGACTAAGGTGTGCCTGACCCAAACTGTGATATTTTCAATTGCCTCATATGCGTGAAAAAGATGGGCAATGAAATAATGAAGACCAAAGAATAGTTGATGCCTTTGAATTGTGGTGTTAGCAAAGAATACTGAAAATGCCATGGACTGCTGTCTGTCCTGGAAGAAGTGCAGCCAGAATATTCCAAGAGGGAATGGCCAGACTTCATCTCCCCTGCTTTGGTAACATTGTCAGAAGGGAAAAGACCATGGAGGTATTATGCTTAGTAAATTGGTGGGTCAGTGAAAAAGGTGAACAGGATGGATTGAGACAGTGGCGGCTATGATGGGGTAAAGCATAACAAGGATTGTGAGGATGGCACAGGACTGGGCAGTGTTTCATTCTCTTGTACTACATAGGGTTGCTATGCATTAGGGCCAACTTGACAACACCTAACAACAACAATAATAAATCCAAATATCATCCTAGATCTCCAAAAGCACAGTATCTAAGGACAAGGCTTGAACATCCATATTTTTCAAAAGCTCCTTGGGAGATTCAGATGCAGTATTGCAAAAGTTTAATGTTTTAGAGCCCATTTTCCTAGGCTATGTGGATCCATCCCACACATGGATTAGTAAAGGAGTGAAGCATAAATAGGTACCTCCTGCAATGGGAGTAATTTTTGTCTGTCACTCCATTAGGTTCCTGGAGGGTACACTGTTGGTGTCCTCCCTGATGCCCTTTAGTGACTGTTGCACTCATCCTCCAACTACAGTGCCTATTGGCTGCTGATGGCTCATAGTTGCCCACTCTCCAGAAAACTATCCTCAGCAGAAGCCATGGGCCTGAAGGTTATGATGTCTTTGTCCCATTGTAGTAAGTTCAGCTAATGTAGCCACACACTAAGCAATAAAGGACTGGCCCTCTTCTTTCAATTTAAAACCAACTCTTTTTCAATTTACACTCCAAGGCTCCCCAGGGGATCAGGCTCAGCTAGACTCTATCTCAATCCACACCCTTGCTCAACTCCTCTCTTGCTTCCTTCTGCTTCTCTGACTCCTCTTGTTCTAAGACCACCCCCTCACTACATCCTGTGCACCTACCTCCTAACTTTAAGCCCTGCTTCTAGGTAACTCAAACCAAGACACAACCTAGTTCATTTTTTCTCCTTTTTATCTTTTTCTCTATTTTCAGTTCTACTCTTTTTGTTTACCTTTTTTTTTTTTCTTTCCTTATCATTAACTTTTACCTTCATTCTCCCTCTCATCTCATTGAAAGCAATGATTTCAATTTTCACTCACTTTTAAGAAAGCAGAGTCCCTTCTGGGTCAATGAACTGTAGACAAAACATCCTTGAGTTTCTTCCAGCTAGCTGATGGCTCTGAAGGGTGATGAAGACCTGAACCCTTGATTAAATTGACAATAATTATTTGGTGGCATCCAACAAAACCTAGCTCCCCCTTTCCCAGCTCCTTGCAACTTTCCCTCAGCCCTCTGGATCTCATGTTTGTTCTGCATTCTCAGAATGCAAACAGTAGTGATGTGAAAGAAAGTTTTCCTACTAAAGAAACACATTACTCCCTAGAAAGAGGAAATGAGGCACTTTCCTGCACTGGCTTGAATCAATACAACTTCACCTTGGAAATTTGTGTTGCATAAACCTTACCACCTCTGGTGCAGGCACAGCCCAACGGCCTTCTCAAGCCAGCTGAGTTAGCTGTCATAGGACGTTAATAACCACATGGCCAACATGCCCTTGTTTTATAATAATAATAATAGATCTGTAGGCCTTGGAACTCAAAAGCAAGCATACATTTACACTTTGAAGTCAAAGCCAGGAAGTAAGTCCTGAGGCCCTTTAAAACCAGCTCTATTTCAAAGGGAGTGGCAGAAGGAGTTGAAAGATGAGCCTTTTCCTTTAGTCCAAGCTATGCCGGGGGTGTGTTGGGCACACTCACAACCAAAATTCTCCCGACAACAAAAAAAGCTCTTAACTTCCCAGGACATGTGTTGGTGGAGAGAGAAGCTGAGACCTCATGGGAAACCACAGCTTTGGCTATGCCCTGGAGATTTTTTTGTCCAACAGGAAATGAAATTCCTGTGCTTCAAGTTGTTAGAGAGAGAATTAACCAGCCTGCCTGGCAACTCAGCTCTAATCCTTCCCCAGCTGTATCCCCTAGCCTGCAACCTGGGCAACCACCCCAATCTGACAGGTGCAGATGCGTTTTCACAGGTAGAAAGGGATTAATGCAATCCCATTACCTTTGTTCACATCTCCACTCAAATTTTCCATAGATCAGTTTGACAGAGAGAAATCAGTCAAACTGTTGCCCCTAAATTGTTGCCTCTTTGGGGAGGGCAGGTTTACCTCAAGCCCTTATTGTCCTTCCTGCTATAATCCAACTCCTGAGGCCCCAGGCAGGGCCAAAGCAGATGGTTTATTCTCCACACTAGAATCTAATATAATTGTGCTTACAAACGTAGACCTTCTGAAATTCCGATCTCCTGGAATCTAGACTCTTCTGCTGACCCAATTAAAAAGAAAAAGAAGAAAGAAGAAGAAGAAAAGAAATCTATTTTTATTAGTCTAATTTAAGCTCCCCAAATTTAATCTTTGCCTTTATGGCTTTTCAATATTTCCCACTATCCTCTATAGGTGGATCCTTGAAACTTCTAGGTCAACCTTATTTAAGAGCTACAGAAACCTCAGCATTACATATTTAGAATTTATCTGCTTTGCTGCCTTAGATCTTGAGATGGAAGCATATTAGTTTCTGTAAAAGAGTATCGCTTGTCAAATTCTGATTTTGCTAAAATGTGACATTCTTGGGTACAATAACCATGAGTTTCATCCACCAAACTTTATCTTCCCTGTCCCCATGTGGGCATCCCTCCAGGCCAAGGTGGCCAATTTTTTTCTCCCCCACTACCAAAGCTTGCACTCTGGCAAGCATCAGCAATTGGCCATTCACAAATTCTAGTGGATTTAAGTCATTGCATTATTTTGCCCAAGGGCAATAGCATCTAAGCCCAGTGCTTACTGTGGAATAAAAGACATTGATGGGGATTTTTATTAGGCACCAAGAAAAAGGGAAGGATATACACGAGAATGGAATGGGGTGTTGTAAGGAGCCTTTCTGGGCTCCTGAAATCTGTACGCCTTGAGCATTCTCTGGATATGTATGAGTCAGGGTGACTTGTGCCAATAAACAGGGTGTCTCTGAAACAAGTAAGAATTAAAAGCACTAAACCTTCTTTGCCCCATTGTAGAAGTCTTTTAGTTCCCATCTAAATATTTATGATGAGGCTATGTCACTACCTCTCATTATGGTAAAGTACTGTTTTTCAAATAACAGTAACAACAATAATGCAGTCTGATTGAATAGCTTCTTGGCTTTCCAGGTACAATAACCCTTTCAAATATGTAAACAAATTTTTAAATCTTACTTTTCTTATCACAACATTGATATTCAGAAACTCAAGGTAGCATGCAGCAAGAAGAAGAACTGAGACAGAAACCTCAGTTCTCCAGATTAATAATTTCATGCACTCTTCATTATAATAGGCTGGATCTATTTAAGCTTAATCATTTAGAACCAAATTTTGTTAGGGAAGGTCTAGAGAAACTTCCTCCTAAAAAACATGTGATATTTCAAAAGTGACATTGACAATGCCCAATAAATAAATAAATAAATAAATAAACCCTCACTGCTTTTGAGTTTCCAAGGCTATAAATCTTTATGGAAGCAAACTATCCCCTCTTTCTTCTGGGGAGCATCTGGTGAGTTCAAACCACCATCCTTTTGGTTAGTAGCCAAACGCCTTAACCACTACACCACCAGAGCTCCTAGACTGACAATAAGAAAAATCTAAATATGTGACCTGTCTGTGACTTGTTTATTTTTCTGGTACAGTTGCTCTGGACTGCACTGACTATGATGGCCAGGTGAGTGTACCTTCAGTGATACACCACTTTATCACTGCCACTCTTCAGACAGACAAATGAGGGCTGAATAGATAAGAACAATTATCTGAATTCCTATAGTCCATTGTCAGGATTCTGGTAAGAAAATGAAAGATTTAAATAAATTTATTCTGATTTTGGATGTGACAAGTTTATCAAATATAATTTTATTATTCATATAAATCCCTAATTCTCTCCCAGGAGCTCTGGTAGCATAGTGCCT
>NW_006921895.1:1285614-1294228 GCF_000298275.1 Orycteropus afer afer | reverse complement strand
GGAAGGAAGATGGGGCAATCTACTTCTGTAGTGATACTGCCTCAGAAACCCAAGGAGGGGTCGCTATGAGTCGGGCCTGACTTGACGGCACATAACATCAACAACAACAACCACAAAATTCTCTCCCAAGACTATTTGTCTTAACATGTGGACGAACCTCCACATCTGTGGAAAGTTGCATTAGCCACTCAGTGCCTTTGTGGGTTGAAAAAAAAAAAAAATTCATGTAATGTCTAGTCCAGGCTCTTAGGAATCTTTTTTATTATTTTTTCCTCTTGTGCACCTCTCTGTTAAGTTAAGGTCAAAATGTCAAACCCAAAATACTGTCATATTTATTGCTATCATAGAGTTTATTCTTACCATACATTTAACATGTCTAGTTTTATCCAGACTACCTAATTAAAAAATTATTAAAACTATTTTTAGTTTTTATTTTTCTAGTCAGACTATATAAATTATAAAATAGAGTATATGAAAATTCTTCAGTTGACATTAACCCCAGTTAGATAAAATAGGTGAAATGAACAAAGTTGCTCATCCTGTGCATCCTGAAAAACAAAAACCTGCTGCCATCAAGTCAGTTCTGACTCATAGCAACTGTATAGAATGGGGTAGAGCTACCCCATAAGATTTTCAAGGCTGTAAATCTTTATGGAA
The DNA here is from genome assembly GCF_000298275.1 of Orycteropus afer afer. Classification (NCBI taxonomy): domain Eukaryota; kingdom Metazoa; phylum Chordata; class Mammalia; order Tubulidentata; family Orycteropodidae; genus Orycteropus; species Orycteropus afer. The sequence goes on along the minus strand of NW_006921895.1, from coordinate 1,293,571 downwards.
GCAGACTGCTGTATCTTTCTTCTGTGGAGTGGCTGGTGGGTTTGAACCTCTAACCTTTTTTGGTAGCAGCCTAATGCTTTAACCACTATGTCACCAGAGGTCCTTGTGCATCCTCAGTCCACCTACATTCTACTACCCTCACCCTCTCTTTCTAATATTTATCTCTCATGCACCCAAACCCTCAAGGTCCTTCTTGTCTCACAGAACTCTTCTGTCAAACATTTCTAATACCTGGTAATTGTCCATACAATAAGAATAGTTGACCACAAATGGTTATTAGTGAATGTAATAGCTATTGGATTCTATAAGATAAGATTTTTATATCCAATAGACTCTATTGGCAGTTTAGATAGTTATAGCCTCACTTCTCATACTGATAAAATGGTCAACTATTTCTTTAGATTCTTCTGGAGCCCTAATAATTTGTCCTTTCTGTTCATCCTCTGAACATGAGATATTTGCCTCTCTTTGGTCTGTATGGCTTTATAGTGCTGAAAAATCATTTTATCATGTTTGTTTTCTTTTGTATAATTTTCAAAAAAGAATGTGATATTTCTATATGCTTGAAATGCTGACAAGGGGTGAAATAAGCTGTATTTATTTTTGTTTTCATGTAGATGTTATTTAGAAGCTAGGAACAAATGGAAGGAAACAAGTCAATATTTCACATAATAGTCTCTCAAAAGGAGCATAAAGTACCTGGTTCCTTTTGCCTAAGAAAGTTTAAAACACAGAGCTGTTGTCATATAGGCATCCTCATAGACCTGAAATGAGAATGTGTTGAATTTCTCGTTAAATAGGCAGTTGGCACAGCCTTGCACACCCTAGGGCACGAAGTAAGAAAATGCCATCGCTTGACTAAAGAAGCGGTAGAAAAAATATTTGCCAAGAAAGAACTTCGGAAGTTTTGCTTCAATAGGATTTTGAGCAAGTGGGAATTCTTTAGACTGTAAGAATTCTGTTACTGTAGTGGACAATGGGCTGAGTGACTGGAAGATGGTGCAAGGGTGCTGCTATGGGTGAAATACATTGGGATAGCTTTGAACCATTCAAGAAGTTCCATCGCTGCTGAAAATGTTTTGGCAAATATGAGTATATGAAGTAACAAATTGTCTTAGTTTAAAAGACTAAACTTCCCTAAACAAAACTTGGATTGTCAAACTGCTGATTTTGGTGGAGAATTAGTTATTGCTGCATAATAAATTGCCTCGGAATGAGGTCTAGAAACAACGTTTATTCTCTCACACTTTCTGTGGATCTGAAATTCCGGTACTTAGCTGTTGCTGAACTTTGGCTCCTTGACATGTTGGATGTTGGCCTCTCCACAAATACTACTACTTGTGAGTTGGCTACTCACAAAATAACAGCTTGCTTCCCCAGAATGAGGACTGAGAGAGACAGAGAAGAGAGAGAGAGAGAGAGAGAATGAATAAGATAACAGAGGAAGAGTTACAGTCTTTTTGTAGCCTAACATTGGAAGTGACAATCCTTGTATTAATTTCTCTTCAAAAAAACTGAACTAATCAGTCTATCCCACATTAAAGGGCAGAGGATTATTCCGGGACATATACAAGGAGGTGGGCATGACTGATAACCATCTTAGAGGTTTCTTACCAAACAAAAGGAAAATATAGATAGTGGCTCTATTTTCCATTTTAAACTGATGTCAAAATTATTTCACTCCAATTGTTTGAAGATTGTTAATGTGAACTGAGATACTTAATTTGAAAAGAAAATCTGGCCTAGTGTTTACTCAATGTATCATTTGTTTAGTAATGATGTGCTGGCTAGTATGGAAGCAATGAGAGGATATGTTTTTAGGAAGTGATGTTTGAGCTACAATCTTTGGCTCTAATGACAGCTGTTATTTACTCATCTTATTCATCTGTAGAATGGTCTTGGCTATGAAAAATTTCCTTAATAATGGTGGTTTAAGAGTGTTAGAATAGGCTGGAGTTACCTGTGGAAATAGCATATATAACATATCACACTTATGCTACATATTTTCTCAAATTACAGGGAAAAATTCAGCATGTGTGTGTGTTATAATTTGACTCTTAAGATAAATGAATTTACAGTTTCATGAGTCATTTGATAATCTTGGCTAATGGAGGCTTGTAGTTGAAAAACGGCAAGAGCGTATATCAAATGGAATATTACATTCTGTAACATTAGCTTCTTGACAACATCTTACTAGATGATTAACTCCAAGAAGGGATCTGAATTTTTATAACTGGAAAAGCCTTCAGATCTATAAGATTTTCAGTTGAAGAGAAAAATAGAATGCTAGAATTGATAAGGACATTTATAATCATTTACCTAAACTATCTCCTATTATATATGAGGAGAAAGGCCAGTAATTAGATTAAGAAAGATAGAATACCATTTTGGGGAGGATATATATCAGAATTTTTGAGATAGAGTAGGAAAAAAAATCCTTGAATTCTACTTGTTAGAAGAACTAACCTTTCTGATGGGAGGTAGAGGGTCATGGCAGAATACCCAGGTAGAAAAAGAGAATGGAATGCATATTTATTGAATAAAGTTTGAATCTAAATATTAACGGGGGTTTGGGGAACTTTTGTTAAATGATCTCCACTCCTTCCGGTCCAAAAGTTCAGAAAGTCAGTGGATGAGGAGGGACAAGTTCATGTGAGGAAGCGATATTAGATCAGAAAAGCTACTGAGAAAGGAAAGAATTGGCCCCCAACTAAAAGTGACCTGAAACATGTCTAGATTGGACACTAGCAAATGGAAACAATAGTCTCAAACAAAGAACAATGTGGCTAGAGGCTTCCCTCCACCTCAGTTCAAAGAAAATCAAGATCCCAACTCAAACTGCTTTATATAGCACATCTACTCTCATTCACCAGTGCATTTCTAGGACTAAATGTCACTTGTTACATTCCAATTTTTATAGCCCAAAGGAAATTACTCGTAGGAAAATGGTCAAGAATGTGTTGGTTTCCAATGTAAAGCCAAACTGAATTTGTATCGGCTTCAGAGTTAAATGGCAAAGACTATTGCTGCAGTTATTAAATCTCTTATCCCAATTAATTGCATTAGTACACTGATGGTTTTGGAAAGAAGAACAAACTATAAACATTTTAAAGTGACTTCCATTTTATTTGGATTGATATCACCCAATAATAGATCCAGTAATATGTTATAAAAATCTATAGTAATCTTATTTATACATTGACTTACTTATATATTCATGTATTCTGTTACAAACTCTAAATTATGAGTATATCTCTGAAGTACATTGGATCTTTGACTTACGAACAAAAGACAACTTGAGGCAACTGGTAGCATATTGCCTGCCATGAAAATATATGGACTATTCTATGACTATAGGGTAACTTTGAAGCAATTTCTTCTTCTACCTGTACCTAAGCTAAGAGAAAAAAATGAAAAATAAAATGTGCTAAGAGAATAAGATGTTAGTTTATAATGGAAAGCATGGGAGCAGAATGGGATTCTAACGTGATTCTTATAAAAACCATGGCTGAGTCACTTAGCACTAGGCACTGCTCCCAGGCTTTCTGGCTGCTAGATTATCCCCTATAACTTTCTGCATATTTACATTATTTTTATAAATTGAAACACATAAAAGTAATGTATATTCTTTTCAGAAAAGTCACAAAATACAGACAAATATAAACTATCAGGAAAACAAAAACACATGTAATATAACCATTCAGAGAACCCATGTAAAAATTGGAGAGATAGCCTTCTGTCTTATAGTTTTTTGCTCTGTATTTTTGTGAGAGTGTATGTGTGTGTGTGTATGCTATACTTTCTAGAAGCAAAATTGAGATAACTGTTTTGAATGTAATTTTCAATTAAACTATCATAGGCAGTTTTCATGTCTTTATTATTAGAACACTTGATTTGAGAGCTTATTAAATGAGTTTATATTTATGAGTTTATAAATATGAGTTATCATAATACATGTGACCATTCTCCTTTGGTTGTTTCTAATTTTTCACTATGATTAGTGACACTCTAGTGATTGTCTTTGCATCTAAATTTTTGTAGATAATCCAGCAGGGGTGGAGATGGGAGTTGTGGAGGAGATGCAGATGGAAGTATGGCTGTAAATATCCAGAAAAAAATAGAGAGATGGATAGAAAATTACCCTTGAAGTCTAATAGTCGGAAGAGCTGATCTTCCTGATGTTAGGTAAGAGGTCATGGTAGAGGCTGCAGGTAGAAAAAGAGGATGATATATATGTTTATTAAAAGAGGCTAGGTAGAAATACATTTTAAAACTTTGCCTAGAATCATCCCCATTCGTTCCAGACTTACAATTCAGAAAATGTCACAATTAGATATTTAGGTTAAAACTTGTCATTGAGTTTATTCTGGCTTATTGCAGCCCTATTGGACAGAGTAGAACTGAACCATTGGGTTTCCTAGGCTATAATTTTTATAGAAACAGACTGTACACAGTACACATGGAAAATTCAAACAGAAAAAGGGTTTCTCTATGATGACAGGTATTAGAGGATTATTAAAGTTAAAAAAGTAAGCTGAGATTTTTGGGAATGTGTCCTCAACACAAAAAAGACATTTCCTATGTGAATGATTCAATTGTAATTCCTCCAGGGTTGTTCTTTATTATTATTATTGTGATTTAGGTGAAAGTTTACAGAGCAAATTCACTTTGCATACAGCAGTTCACATGCACCTTGTCTCATGACATTGACTACAATTTACCACAATGCAATAGCTCCCCTCCCACTTCCTCCCCACAGCTACCTCTTCCCTGTGTCCATCCCTCCATGCACTGCTGCCCCCTGAGCTGTCTCCCTGTGCATAAACATCCATTCTTTCTCCCATGATTGCTCTCTCCAAGGATTGTATCTACTTCAGGCAAATGTTCAACCCATATACCTGTCTTTTGTTTGGCTAGAAGCCTCCAGGGTTGTTCTTGATAATTCTTGCCTTCCTCATGCTTCAGGACACAGAGGCCCCGCTTGAGTCCTGTCTTCACTCTCCACACACAATTCCCTTGCTCCTCTGGGGAAATAAATGAGTAGGGCTGACATGGTACTCATGGAGAAATGCTTGCTTTCTTCATGGATGATGTTCTTGATGTCATCCCACAATTCCTCTGTTTTTCAGTCATTGGTGTTCAATGCATCAAATCTAATTTTAGATGTCCTTTAAATTCAGGAGGGATATTATCAAGGTTGGGAGCGCTGGTAGCATATTGCCTAAGGCACTTGACTACTAACCAGAAGGCTGGTGGTTCAAACCCACCAGCCACTCTTTGGAAGGAAGGTTGGGCATTCTACTTCCATAGTGATACTGCCTCAGAAACCCAAGGAGGGGTCGCTGTGAGTCAGGTCTGACTCAATGGCACATAACAACAACAACAATCTTTACAGAAGCAGACTGCCATATCTTTCTCCCATAGAGCATCTGGGGAGCTTGAACCATCTACCTTTCAGTTAGTAGACACACATTTAACCACTGAACCACCATAGGAATCTCATCTTGCTGTGTTTGGAGATCAATTGAGGTGATCTGCAGGAGAAGTTAGTTGTATGGGCAATCTGAATTGGTTTATTGTTGTTACTGTGAGAGGCCATAGATTCAATTCCAACTCATAGCAATGTTGTGTAAAACAGAATAAAACACTTTCTGGTCTTGTGCCATCCTCACAATCATTACTGTGCTTCAGCCCACTGTTGCAGCCACTGTGTCAATCCATTTCATTGTCGATCTTCTTTTTCTCTGACTTTACCATGCATATCCTTCTCCAGGGAGTGGTCCCTTCTAATATGTCCAAAGTTCATGAGAAAAAGTCTCACCATCCTTGCTTCTAGTAGTCTTCTGGATGTACTTCTTCCAAGACAGATTTGTTCATTCTTCTGGCAGTCTTTGGTATATTCAATATATTTCACCAAAACTATAATTCAAAGTCATCAATTCATCTTTGGTCTTCATAATTCATTCTCCAGCTTTTGCATGTATACAAAGCAATTGAAATACTATGGCTTGGGTGAAGGACATTTTACTTCTCAAAGTGATGTCTTTGCTTTTTGACACTTTAAGGAAGTCCTTAGCAGTAGATTTTTCCCAGTGCGATATGTCATTTGATTTCTTGACTGCTATTTCCATTGACATTGTTTGTGAATCCAAGTAAATGGACTCCTTGACAACATTAAACTTTTTCCACTTATCATGATGTTGCTTACTGGTCCAATTGTGAGAATTTTTGTTTTCTTTATATAGAGATATTCCATACTGAAGACTATATGTAGCCTTTGATCTTCATCAGTAAATGCTTCAAGTCCTCTTCACTTTCAGCAAACAAGGTAGTGTTACCTGCATATCACAGGCTGTTAATGAGTCTTCCTCCAATCCTGAATCCATGTTCTTCTTTATATATTCCAGTTTCTCTGATTGATCCTTCTGGCATTTTATATACTGGTGGCATAACTTCTAGTATCACAGCAACATGAAAGACACTACAATACAACAAACTTAGAGATGTGTTGTGGTTGAATTTGTTTAGGTAGAAGAATTATTGTTGTTTTTAGTTACCATGGAGTAGATGTAACTCATGGTATCCCAAGGATGCGGAATAGAACTGCTCCATAGAGGTTTTCAAGGCTATGCTCTTTCAGAAGCAGAACACCAGGCTTGTCTTCCAAATTCCTACAGCAAAAAGAGGAGAAAAGAAGTCAGAAAGATCCTGTAGCAAGAGCTCTATAACACTAAAGACCTTATAATTAAAACTCAGTAAAGAAGTTATTTTAAAAAATATGAAAGAATTAGTACCTGCTCAGACAGATTATAGAATGTGAGAGAAATCCAGACAGATGTATTGAGTCTCTTGTTGTAGCAAGAAACAAGGTGTGAGCACCTCTCTGGCTCTATCTCCCACCACACTGTGCCCTGAAATTTATGGTCTGGCCAAAACAAAACACTTATAATTACTTCCCCACTTCCATACCATGCCTTTCTTATATTATCTGTTATTTTCTTTTCCATTGCTCTTCCTGAATCACTTCTATATATTTTTTCAAAATTCAATTCAAATTCTCTCTATATATTGTTTTTTTAAAAGAATGCTTCTCTGACCCCTCTGATTAAAGTTTATTTTCTTTCTTCTGATCTCCCATCACACTTGAAACTCACTGCCATAGAGTTATTTCTGTTAATTCACATGCCACATGATAGTGAAATTGAGTCCTTACTGGTATTTCTCTTCAAATTGAACTTTTTGATTTAACCTTATTTGTATTTTCATGTTATGAAATTATATTTAGAGTACTACAGAAGCTCAACAAATAATTGCTGAATGGAAGGATTGCTTCCAGAATAAACCTTAAGGCAGGAGGAATAAGTAAGAAAATAATAGTATGTGTAATAACTGAGTCAATTTCAGCAAAACTACTAAATCAACTATCAAAACAGTAAATGAGGGAAGACTGATTGATCAAGTGTATTTGTTGGTTCCATTTGCTTCTGATTTTTATGCCTGATAGACTAAGCTTACTTGGTTAGTTAAATTGACACTACACTTATTAAATATCAAGAATAACATCCTGGGACTTGAAAGAGTAAAATTGAGCACAAAAATGAGGCTTCATATAATAGGTAAAATACACATCCAGAATTGGAAACATCAATTATCTAAAAACAGCACGTTTTGGAGCCCTTAAGACAGAATTGAAAATGATACATTCCATTTCTCTTATGCTGTTGACTATTTTAATCTTCAGTGCATTTCTTAACTTGTTTTTCACCTGGAGAATAAAAACGAGTTTATATCTACAATATCGAATAAAGGAAACAAAGAACAGTAATTGGGTGGCTAGAAAGATAAGCTTAACGGACAGGCTGTCATTATCTGTTGGAATGACCTTTAAAACAGAATATGAGAGAATGGTTAGATTCTAGTGAGAGTTACTGTAAAGTTTTATATATATATATATATA
>NW_006921895.1:1260911-1283169 GCF_000298275.1 Orycteropus afer afer | reverse complement strand
CCACATGAACCTTAGGCTTTCTTCATTTTGTTTTGATTTTTTTTCTGATTGATCCCTTTCCAAAGAAGTATTCAGGTATTTGTCTTCAATCTCATTAACTCTGTTTTCCATCACATCAATTCTTCTCCTTTGCCCTTTCCATGTGTTATCTATTTCTGACAATTTAGTATTAATCTTCTGGATTTCTATATGTAGATTTAGAATCTTTCTAATTTTTCATTCATTTTGTCATTTTTTTCTTGTATTTTCTTCCAAAACTCTTCTAAGTTTTTTTCTGTGTTTTCTTTGGTCTGTCTCTCAATCCTTTGAAGATACCTGAAGATAATTCTTTTGAATTCCTTATCAGAGTGTTCCAATGCTGCTTCTTTCTCAGGGATGTGTTCTGGGTCTGTCTCCTGCTCCCTTGTTTCTACCACTTTATCCTGCTTCTTTGTGTGGACTGTGATGGTCTGTTGTTTCTGAGGCATTGTGGCATTTTTGTATTGGATCTCTGTTAACTGTTTGTGAAGAGCAGTCAAATGTGATTCTGGCTCTTCTTGGTGGTTTTTTATTGTTGGCCCATTGGTGGAGAAGGAGGTAGTGGCTCTCACTCAGTAAGTGAAGTTACAGGAGATGTGGGTGTTTGTGTCTTATGGGGACTGTTGTTGTCTCCCACTCAATTAGACACAAATTACAATTGAATAACCTTAAAAAAAATAAAAGTACATGAACAAACAACACACCATGTAATCACACAGGAACAGTAACCATAAAAAGAAAAAAGGGAAAAAGAAGAATAAAAAACAAGAAAACCTGCAATATATGGGGATAGGGCATTAAGGGGAAAAAAAAGTAGAGAAGGAGAATAATGAAGGGAAAAAATGGGAAAAATGCAAAAAGAAAAATAAGGAATGGGGTTATCCATGAGAAAAAAGGCGGGGGGGACTTAAATAATAATAAAAAATATATATCAACCAGGAACAGGGAAAAGAAGAAATGCTGAAAACTAGGACCTGGGAGGGAAAGATTAGAATAATAGTAAAAAGGATAAACATATTAATAATAATAGTTGTTTTAAAACAGACAAATACAAGCAAACTAATCACCAGAAAGAGAAAGCAAAAAAGGAAAAAAAAAAAAAAAAACAATCGGTGGAGGACAGGGCAGGGCACCCAGGTTCTGTCTGAGCAAACAGACTGTGATGGAGTTCCTGTGGAACCAGAAGGTAGGTGGGGGTGGGGGATGGTCGCACCTCCGTTCATCAAGAGGATGTGGGGTATAAGAGTAACAAGAAGAATATCATACCTTTTCAGTCTTGCAGGTTCGGCGGGTTCTTGGTGTTGCTGGAAAGCAGGACGTGTTCTTAAGCCCCAGGGATCTGTGAGAGTGTTGTCTCTTTAAATATCCAAAATAGTCAAGCCACTTTTAAAGCTTCAAAATGGCAGCACCCTCTGGACTGGCAAAAGTCTACAGCTCAGCCCACCTTTCTCTTCACCTTCTCTGATTATTCCCCAGCCACTGGAGCAGTCCGCCGTGCAGTCCCTGGCTAGCAGAGATGATTTTTAGGTTAATTCTTAAGTCCTACCAGCACTCAGGAATCTCCAAGCCGTCTGTGCCGTCAGGATTGCTCAGGATCATTGCCAGACCGCAGCTCCATATGTTTCCTTTTTTGGCATTTTCATGCAAATTCTTCTGCTAGTTGGGGTTTAATCAACTTCTATATCCTTCCCTTCAAGGCTCAGGGGTCCAGGATTATCTTCTGTGTCTGTGTTAATTGGTTTTCCTTTTCTTTGTTGAAGAGGGTCTGTGCAGTTTTTCTGCCTAGTCCACCATCTTGCTGGAACTAAGTAATTAATATTTTAAGGAACCTTGATGTCACAATGGGTAAGTGCTTGTATATTAACTAAAAAGTTGAAGGTTCAAACTCACCCAGGAGATTGTCAGGAGAAAGGCTTGGGGATTTTCTCCCATAAAGATTACAGCCAAGAAGACCCTATGTGACAGTTCCACTCATCACATTATGTTGCTATCAATAGAGATTGACTCAACAGCACCCAACAGCAACAATTAATACTTTAATAATGCAATAAAATGCATATTGTCTACAAATTATGCTCTTATTTTATTTAAATTAATCATTCATCACAGATCAAGATAATATCTGTGACCACAGTGGCAGTACAACTATATTGAGTGGATGGTTGTCCAAGGAAATATTCCTACTGAAAATGTAAAGAAATGCTCCAATTTAAAAAGCTGAGATCCCAAAGAACTTAATTCACCAGCCTTCTCAACATTGTGTTTTGAGTACTATTATTAAGATGTTAAGGTCCTGGCTTTGTGGATTTGTGAATATTTTAAGTTATATAAAAAATAAGTGGATAAAAGAGATGGTAATCTTAAGGAAAGTCTCAATATGCAACAATTATTACTCTTCCACAAGCAATCTTTACTAATGAAAATAAACCAATTAGATGCATGAGCATGATCTAACAACCATATCATTATAATATATGTCCTGTGTTCTCAAGCTTAAAGATTATCCAAAATCCTGCTAAGAAATTAAAGTCATATGACATTATGAAATTCAAAGTGTGCACATGCTTGTTGTATGTTAACCAAGGCATACAAAATATTACTGAAGTGAAGAGATTTTTATTTAAACTATCTCTCTGTACACATATCAGGTAACATTTCATGCTTGTCTAAGGAAAGAAGAATTCATCATTTATGTATTATTGTACTATAACAATTTTTAATACTCCTAGATAAAAACTTAACTTGTTAAATCATGTCCTGGATGAAAAGGTACTCCCTATTTATTGTGTGGAATGTCTTGATAATTATCATGTCAAAATTCTAAAGCCAGAGATACCATATCCTACTGACATTTTCCTTTTTACCCCATCACCTCCAGGGCATGGTTGACCCAAGATGTCCCACCTTGCCACTTTGTCAAGTTTGCTATGAGGAATATCATTCAGGTAGACTTACCTTGTGCCCTCAAAATTAAAATGGCTCTTCCCTTCTCAGTGCTCACTTTCCATAGCTTGCATGGAGTCAATGATCTGTCCTGGCCTAAAAGAAGTTTAGTTTCTTAGTTTTTCCTACAGCACTTATCTAAAAGTTCAGCCCTGGCATCCCTCCTAAGCCTTCTGTTAGAGTCTTGTACCTGTTATATTCTCAAACTTGTCCTTCATAAAGTCTGAAAAGACCTCCATTGTCTGTCTTTGCTCTGATTCATCAAAGCTCTTTTTGCATCATATGATAACACATATCATGACATATAACCCTTGATCACTTCAAAGAAGGAACCCAGCTCTTTCCCAATAGATTATATAATGGATAGGAAGTATTATACTCAGAATTACAAGTGAACCACATGGGTGGAGAAAGTAACTGTTAATTTGACAGTGTCTTAGGCTTAGGGTTGGATAGAAGCAAAAGCAAAACGAGTGATATACAGATGATATAGATATAGATACATTCAGAGAGAGAGAGAGATTTATCTCAAAGAAATGGCTCACATGGTTGTAGAGTCTGCAAGTCCATTGGTCAGATGTCAGCCTGGAGACTTCTCCATCTTCAGGGACTGATGAACCAAAATCATGAGGTCATATGACAAGCTGATGGACCCCAACACAGCAGGCAAGATGGTGATGAGCCAGATGAAAGACAGATAGCAAGTTAGTGAGCTTTGTTGGAACATCCATATACATATATATGTCTTGAATGTAGGCCATATACTTGAGGAAATTTTCCTTTCAACTGATTGACTGATCACATCAGATCAAAACACAGGAGATAATTACATCATTACATAACTTCCAAAGTACTGAGAATCATGTCACAGCCAAGTTGACACAATCTTAACTATCACAATCCATCCCTTGACAACTTGTCATTTGTACACATCTCCCTAAACCATACAAAATGTCTAAATGAAGGCAATTACAAAGTCATACCCATTCCTAACATAATACAACTAACATGCTTATAATCAAAAACACACTAATCCCATTTACATCTTATATTTTATAATATATATATATAATGTATATAAATTCATATAGGAGCTCTGGTAGTGTAGTGTCTAAGGCACTTGACTGCTAACCAGAAGGCTGGCGGTCAAACCCACCAGCCACTTCTCAGAAGGAAGATGGGGCAATCTACTTCCATAGTGATATTGTCTCAGAAACCTAAGGAGGGGTCGCTATGAGTTGGGGCTGACTTGACAGCACATAATAACAACAACAACATAAATTCATATACATACACACACACACACACACTTACATAATTTAAAAAGGAAGAAATACACATGTTGACATCCATCAGGCACTGTAATTGTATCTTTAGAAGGTCATTCCATTATTCTATCACACACAGCTGCTTTAGGATGATAGGGGATATGATAAGACCAGTTAATTTCATGAGCATGGGCCCTTTGCTGCACTTCATTTGCTGTGAAGTGAGTCTCTTGAACTGAGATATTGCTATATGACAAACAATGATGGTGGATGAGGCATTCGGAGTCCACTGATGGTAGAGGCATTTTTTTGAAGGGAATTCAAATCTATATTCACAGTAAGTGTCTATCCCAGTAAGAACAAATGTTGCCCTTTCCTTGATGGAAGTGGTACAATATAACCAACCTCCTACAGGTTGCTGGCTGATTGGCTCAAGAAATGGTACCATACTGGGGACTCTGTGTTGGTCTCTGTTGTTGGCAGATTGGGCATTCAGCAGTGGCTATAGCCAAGTCAGCTTTGGTGAATGGTAGTCTACTTCCGTAGTGATACTGCCTCGGAAACCTAAGGAGGGGTTGCTATGAGTCAGGGCTGACTTGGTGGCACATAACAACAACAACAAGTCTACTTTTCTGAGTATAAACTCCATTCCTGCCACAATAGTCACTTTGTTCATTCATGAGCCCACTGGGTAATGATAAGACTGGCTGGAGAAAGAAGAGTACTGGTTTCCAAAGAACATGCCATTCTATCCACTTAATTGTTAAAATTATCCCTTACTGAGGTCACCCTTTGGTGACCATTCACATAAACACAAATATCTTCACTTATTTGGCCCATTCAGAGATTTCGATCTACATTCCTCTTTCTCATACCTTCTTTTCACCAATTTTCCAATCATATTCCTTCCAAGTCTCTGACCATCCAAGCAGAACACAGGCCACAGACAGTGACTCTCTATATGATCACACATTTGGCCATTTCTCCTTCCAAGCAAAGTGAACAACCAGGTTGCAAAAACGGCATGGAGGACACATATTCCAACCTCTTCTAACCTTACAAGAGGAAGACAGGATTACCAGCAGTAACCCAAGGCCTATTCCTACAAGGCCAGACATGCTGCCTCCCTCTAGCCCTTTCACCAACCGTTCCTCCCAAAGCACCCACCACCTCTCACCTGGGTTCGATAATTTGCTGCAGTGGGCACACAGAGCTCACAGATTATGGGGTTTATTGGGGAAGCACCACAGGCTACAATTCAAGTTCCGGAAAAAAATGCTCAGTCTCTCTCCCAGCCCACTGTCCCTCAGCCAACAGTCTCTCACAGTCTCTTTCCCAGCAGTGCTGGTCACTCGGTGTCTCACTCAGTGATGCGTGTCTCTTGCATCTCTTTCCCAGCAGCGTGTGTCTCTTTCAGGAGCGCCTGTCTCTTTCAGCAGCACATCTTCCTCAACCAGCAGTCCGAGAGAGTTCTGCCTCCAGGAGGCCTCCTTTTGAGCCCGGAAGGGTGGTCAAACTAGCCAATCACAGCATCAGAACTCTAAGCATGTGAGAGAGAATGGGAACCTCCCAGAACATTGTATTTGGCCACGCCCAACATAAATAACCCAGGTGGATAGCTTCAGCAATCAGGAGCTCCTCAGTTGCTCATAGCAAATCCCACCTTGGAGTTTACAAAGACTTATGTGTAGAAAAGCCACACTAAGTAATTTACTATACTGCACAGGTTTACTACCAGATGTTCTGCTCTTTGGGAGGATTTACCACTGTCCTTCAGGAAAGTCCAAGAAAAGGACTGCAGTGCTGCCACTGCCCAAATTTCAAGTAGTTCCTGCATAACATGCAGAATGATGTGTAAACCAGGCATGAGTTTTTTTTTTTTTTTTTTTTTTCCCCTCAGTCTGTTGATAATAAGGCACTCTCCATAAGGCCATAGGTGCAGTCTAGGAGGGGAGAGATAATGTGACAGAAGTGGATACCATGAACATTTGGACTAATTCTTCATGCAACATGTATGTTCCTTTAGGTCCTGCTTGAGCCTGATCTTATATATTTCACTTCCATTTAATGAAGAAGTGTTCTTGTGAATGTCTGACTTTATGATTCTGTTGGAGGCAACACACAGTTCATGATGAGCAACTCAGGCCTCATGATGACTTGGTGGCCCATAGTTAAGTGTTCGATCTCTACAAAGGCCCAGTAACAAGCCAAAATCTGTTTCTCAGAAGAAGAATATTTGTCTGCAGAGGATAACAGGGCTTTTCTCCAAAATCCTAAGGGACTGTGCTGTGATTCACCAATAAGAGCCTAATAAACACTCCAAGCAGCATATCTATCTACGATTGACACTTTAAGCACCATTGGATCAGTTAGATCTTATCACCCGAATGACAGAGTGGTTTCAGGGAAACCTGAACCTGTTTCAGAGACTTCTCCTGGTCTAGGTCCCACTCAAAACTAGTATCCTTTCAAGTCTCTCGATAAATAGGTTGGAGTAGCACATCCAAGTTGTTGCCTCTAAAACCTAAAAAGGCCCACCAGACATTGTGCCTCCTTTTAAGATATAGGAGGAGCCAAATGCAATCACTTTTGAAGGAATACCTCAACATGCCACATACCGCTAGATCCCTAGAAATTTCTTTGAGGTGGAAGGTGCTTGAATTGTCAGGTTAATTTCCCACACTCTAGCATGCAGCTATCTTACTGATATGTCTAGAGTTATTGATACTTCTTCCCTACTAGGTCCAATAAGCATAATATCATCAATATAATGGACCAGCATGATGTCTCGTGGAAGAGAAAGAAGATCAAGTCCCTGCAGACTAAATTGGAACATAAAGTTGGAAAGTTGAGATATCCTTGAAGTAGGACATTGAACGTATATTGGTTACTTTGTCATTTGAAGGCAAACCACTTCTGGTGATCCTTTATGCCTGGAATCATTAGGAAAAAAAAAAAAAAAAAAAAAGCCAGATCAATAACTACTTAACAGGTATCAGTAGTACCAGTAGTACAACAAATTTATTGATTTGTTCAAGCAATGAAACTACATCTGGAATAGCAGCTGCAATTGAAGTCACCACCTGGTTTAGTTTATGATACTCCACTTACCATTCTAAAAAAATCCATCTATTTTTTGCACAGCACAAACAGAGTAATTGAACAGGAATGTGTTGGGAATTACCACCCCTACATCCTTCAAGACCTTGATGGTGGCATTAATCTCTGCCATCCCTCCAGGAGTGCAGTATTGCTTTTTATTTATTATGTTCCTAGATAAGGATAGTTTTAATGGGTTCCACTTGGCTTTTTCTACCATAATAGCCTATGGTACACTTGTCAGGGATCCAACACTGAGGCTATACCAATTGCTGAGTATATCTATTTCAAATATGCATTATGGGACTGGATAAATCACTACAAGATGGGCTTGTGGACCTACTGGATCCACTGTGAGATGAACCTAGGCTAAAATGTCACTAAAAACCTAACCTCCTACACACTTATTCTGATTAGTGGGCCATACTGACATTTTGTGTCAGTTCAGTTCAGAGCCAGTATCCAGTAATATTTGAAAATTCTGATTATTTACAAACACTTTATCTATTGGTGGTGAGATTTTGTTTATTTCTATTGCCATCTTAAACCAGGGGTTAGCAGTGCCATCTCTACTTCTGGAGGCAGAGTCATCAGCACCATTAAGACTCATCAGACTTGAGGGCCAATTTAGAAAACTCATCCTTACAACTACCTCTCTTGGTACTAAATGTCTTAGGTTGGGATTTATTGAGAAGCAAAACAACAACAGATAGATAGATGATAGATAGATAGATAGATAGATAGATAGATAGATAGACTGGTGAGTAAGAGACATACAGAGAGAGAAACAGAAAGGGAGAGAGGGATTTATCTTAAGGTAATGGCTTATGCTGTTGTAGAGACTGGCAAGTCTCAAGTCCATGGATTAAGGAACAGACTTGCAATTTCTCTGATTCATGTAGCTGTAGGGGCAGACAAACCAAAGATCAGCTGGTCAGACAACAGACTGCTGGCTCATGGGCTGCAGAGGTCAATGAATTCCAAGATCTGCAGGTAAGATGATGATGAGTTGGACTCAGGATTCAGAGAAAGTGAGCAAGCTTTGCCAGAACATATATATATATATATATATATATATACACACACACACATGTACATACATACATACATATACATATATATATACATATATATACACACACATACACACATACATACAGAAGTCACACACCCAAAGAAGCTGTCCTTAGAAGTGATTTTCTGCTCTCAATCGATCAAAGGATGGGGGTGATTACATTATTACATAACTGCCAAATTATTACATAACTGTCAAACCACTGAGAATCACAGAAAAGAGAAGTCAACACACAAGTTTAATTATCACAGGAAGTAACAATATTTCAAAATCAGTGGAGAACTCAAAATGAAGTCATGTATTCAAGTCTTTATTGAACCAACCCTTAAAAAAATTTAGTCAAAACCTTCTTACCCAATAGATTTTGTATATCTGCCATTTTCTGAAACCAGATTCAGATGACACAGATAGAGATGGTGAGCCTATTATGATTTCCCCTTCATAATAAATACTATTAAAAAACAGGCAGGAAGTGGGAGCTGGTGGGATGGATGGAACAAACAAGGGGAGAGGCCAGGCAGGAAGTGCGAGCAGGTGGGTTGGGTGGAACAGGTAAGGGGGGTGGTTAGACAGGAAGCAGAGCAGTTTGAAACAGCTAAGGGAGATGATCTTCTCTGTTATTTTGTCCTCCTGTGCTGGCTTGCATGTTGCTGTGAGGATTGAAGCTACATCACCAGTGTTTCAAACACCAACAATGTTACCCATGGTAGACAGGTTTCAATGGAGATTCCAGACTAAGATAGACTTGGAAGAGGCCACCCGCTTCTCAAAAAATTGGCCAGTGAAAACCTTATGAATAGCAATGTCTGGTATATTACTGAAAAATGTTATGAATAGCCCTGAAACATTGTCAGAGACAGTGCCAGAAGATGAACCCCTCAGGTTGGAAGGCACTCAAAATACAACTCAGAAAGAACTGTCAACTCAGAGTAGAGCTGACCTTAAAGATGTGGATAAAGTAGAGCTTTCAAGACCTCCATTTGCTAATGTGACATTACTCAAAATGAGAAGAAACAACTGCAAACATCCATTAATAATAGGAACATGGAATGTACAAAGTACGAATCTGGGGAAATTGGAAGTTGTCAAAAATGAAATGAAACACGTAAATGTTGATATCCTAGGCATTAGTAAGCTGAAATGTACCAGTTTGGGCCATTTTGAATCAGACAACCATATGATATGTTTTGCCAAGAATGAGAAACTGAAGAAGAATGGTGTGGTATTCATCATCACAATGAAAGTTTCAAGATTCACCCTGAAGTACAATGCTGTCAGTAATAGGATAATATCCATAAGCCTACAAGGAAAGTGAGTTAAGATGATTATTATTCAAATTTACAAACCAACCACCAAAGCCAAAGCTGAGGAAACTGAAAATTTTACCAACTTCTGCAGTCTGAAATTGACCAAACATGCAATCAAGGTGTGCTGGTCATCACTGGTGATTGGAATGCAAAAATTAGAAACAAAGGAGAATCACCAGTAGTAGGAAAACTTGGCCTTGGTGATGAAATAATGCTGGAGATTGTGTGATAGAATTTTGCAGGACCAATGACTTATCTATTGCAAATAACTTTTTCAACAACACAAACTACAGTTATATACATGAATTTTTCCAGATGGAGTACATAGGAATCAGATTGACTACATTTGTGGCAAGAGATAATGGAGAAACTCAATATATTCAGCCAAAACAAGGCCAGGAGCTGATTGTGGAACAGACCATTGACTGCTCATATGCAAGTTGAAGTTGAAAACAATTAAAAGAAGTCCATGAGAGCCAAAATGTGACCTTGAATATATCTCTCCTGAATTTAAATACCATCTAAAAAATAGTCTTGATGCATTGAACACCAACAACTGAAAACCAGAGGAACTGTGGGATAACATCAAGAACATCAACCATGAAAAATGCAAAAGGTCATTTAAAAGAAGGAAAGGAAGAAAAGACCAAAATGGATATCAGAAAAGACTCTGAAACTTGTCCATGAACAAAGAGTAGCTAAAGCAAATGTAAGAAATGACAAGATAAAAGAGCTGAACAGAAGATTTCAAAGCACAGCGTTAGAAGGCAAAGTCAATTATTATAATGAAATGGGCAAAGACATGGAGTTGGAAAGCCAAAAAGGAAGAACACACTTGGCATTTCTCAAAGTGAAAGAACTGAAGAAAAAATATAAGCCTCAAGTTGCAATGTTGAAAGATTCTATGGGCAAAATATTGAATAATGCAGGAAACATCAAAAGAAGATGGAAGGAATACACAGAGTCACTGTACCGAAAAGAATTGGTTGATGATCATCCATTCTTGATCATCTCAAGGAACAATGGTATTCAAGGAAGAAGTTGAAGCTGCATTGAAGGAATTGGTGAAAAACAAGGTTTCAGGAATTGATGGAATACCCATTGAGATGTTTCAACAAAAGGATGCTGTGCTGAAGGCACTCACTTGGCTAAATTAAGAGGTTTGGAAGACAGCTACCTGGAACAGATCCATATTTTTACCCATTCCAAAGGAAGGTGATCCCACAGAATGCAGAAATTATTGAACATCACTCATTAATATTGCATGCAGGTAAAATCTTACTGAAAATAATTCAAAATGGTTGCAGCAGTATATTACAAGGAAATGGCAGAAATGTAAGCTGGATTCAGAAGAGGTTGTGGAATGAGGAATATCTTTGCTGATGTCAGATGGATATTGACTCTAAGCAAAGAATACCAGAAAGATGTTTACTTATGTTTTATTGACTATGCAAAAGCATTCGATTGTATGGATCATAACAGATTGTCAATAACATTGGGAAGAATGGGAATTCCAGAACATTTCGTTGTGCTCCTGAAGAACCTGTATATAGACCAGGAGGCTGTCATTCAAACAGAACAAGGAGACACTGCATGGTTTAAAATCAGGAAGGGAGTGCATTTGGTTTATATCTTTTCACCATACTTATTCAATCTGTACACTGAGCAAATAATATGAGAAGCTGAACTATATGAAGAAGAATGTGGCATCAAGATTGGAGGAAGACTCACTAACAACCTGTGATATGTAGATGACACAACTTTGCTTGCTGAAAGTGAGGACAACTTGAAGAACTCGCTGATGAAGATTGAAGACTACAGTCTGCAGTATGGATTACACCTCAATATAAAGAAAACTAAAATCCTCACAATTGAACCAATAAGCAACATCATGATAAATGGAGAAAAGATTGAAATTGCCAAAGACTTCATATTACTTGGTTCTACAATCAACACCAATGGAAGCAACAGTCAAAACATCTCAGATTCATTGCATTGGGCCCCATCTGCTACAAAAAACCTCTTTAAAGTGCTGAAGAGAAAAAGTATCTTTTCTCTTCAGCACTTTAAAGAGCTACCTTGAAGACTAAGGTGCACCTGACACAAGTCATTTTATTTTCAATTGCTTCATATGCATGTGAAAACTGGACAATAAATAAGGAAGAGTGAAGAAGAGTTGATGCTTTTGAGTTGTGGTATTGGTGAAGAATAGTGAAAGTACCATGGACTGCTAAAAGAACTAACAGATCTGTCCCGGAAGAAGTGCAGCTGGAATGCTCCTTGGAAGTGAGAATAGCCAGAGTTTTTCCCACCTACTTTGGTTGTCAGAAGGGACTATTCTCTGGAGAAGGATATCATGTTTGGTAAAGTGGAGGGTCAACGAAAAAGAGGAAGGCCCTCAACAAGATGGATTGACACAATGGCTACAACGATGGGCTCAGGTATAGCAAGCATCATGGGGCTGGCACAGGACCAGGCAATGTTTCATTCTGCTGTACATAGGGTTACTATGAGTCAGAAATGACTCAATGGCACCTAACAACAACAAAAATACAATAAGCTCTGGATAGTGACAATTACCTTTGGTAGATTGCATATCTATCATATCTGTCACAATTCTCCTCTACTTCATGTACTCATGCCCTTTGCAATGTGACTTTGCATGTCTTCCCATCAAAGGTAGAGTCAAATTTCTTAGTTTTTAAAATGTAGGATGGTCTTGTGTCTTGCCATTATCAATGCAGTGGAAAAGATGTGTAATTTTCAAGCCTGGGTCTGAAGAGTATTACATATTCTTGGTTATGTTCTTGATATTTTGCCCAGCTGCCATGTGAACAAACTTAGAGCAGCTTGTGGAGAACGAGTGACCACATGGAGAAGAGGCAACCATCCCACTTAGGCCATTCTAGATCAGTCTTATCCTGGCCAATTTGGCAACTGATTGTAGACACAGGACTGGGGCCATCCAGGATCAAAAGAACCACCCAGCTGAGCCTAGTTCAAATTGTTAACCCATAGAATCACGCACTAAATAAATAGCTTTTTTTTTAAGCAACTAGTTTTGGAATGGTATGAAGCTATGTGATATACCACAACTTACCAATTTTTCTTTAATATCTTTTTATCATCAGCAACCTTGCTGCAGAAAAAATGATCAACTCTATCAAATCAAGTCATATAAATACCATTGTAGGGATGACATTGACTTGATATGAATGCATATTTAGTGATTATTAAGCCCATAAAATATAAAATAAATGTAGATTTACCCAACTAAAAACAAACTTTGTCATAGTCTTTTCAAATTCATGTGAGAAAATGCTTAAGATTTCAAACAAGTATTTTAAAAACTCAAGGGTTGATTTCAGAAGAGCAGACTTCTATGCCTTGCCCTGCTACTGTGACTGTGAATTTCAGCACTTATATTCTCAGTTTTCTTGAGGAAAACCCAACATGCAGGTGAGGCTCTGTTCAGTGTCACTGGGTGGCTCACCCCTGTCTTCTCACCCAGATATTATAAGTAGCACTTCATTTGCATCAGTAACCATCAATAGTTCTTGTTTGTTAATCTCTGGCATTAATATTTGACTTCAGCAATGCCCCATGAATAAGTTTTGCAATTAAGATAGGCTTTGATATGTGGCCTCCACTCCTTCAATATAGGCCTCTGGTACTCACAAGACTCAGGTTAGATTCTTACCCTATGTATTTTACATGGAGCCACCATCTGTCTTTCAGTGGAGGCTTCTTTGTGGCTGTGACTCCTCCTTTAGAGGAGGTCTGAGATTAATATAGATTAGGAAGAAACGCCACCATGTGCTTGTCTGTTTACTGTACTGTAGTGGCTTTTGTGTTGCAATGAGTCTGGAGACCATGCCACCAATATTTCCGGTATCAGCAAGGTTACCCATGGTAGGCAGATTTCAGTGGAGCTTTAAGACTAAGACAGACAGAGAAGAACTGGACCATTCACTTCTGAGAAAATTGGCCACTTAGAACATTGTGAATAACAGCGAAATATGTCTGATATATTATGGGAAAACATTATGAATAGCCCTGAAACATTGTCTGATATAGTGCCAGAAGATGACCCCTCAGGTTGGAAGCACTCAAAATATGACTTGGGAAGAGCTGCCTCCTCAAAGTAGAGTCAACCTTAATGACATGGATAGAGTAAAGCTTTCAGGACCTTCATTTACTGTTGGGCATGACTCAAAATAGGAAGAAACAGCTGCAAACATCCATTAATAATTGGAAAATGGAATGTACAAAGTATGAATCTAGGAAAATGGAAGTTGTCAAAAATGAAACAAAATGTATAAAGATCAGTATCATGTGCATTAGTGAACTGAAATTGATTGGTATTGGCCATTTTGAATCAAGCAATCATATGGCTTACTATGCTGGGAATGACAAATTAAAGTAGAATGGTGTCACATTCATCGTCAAAAAGAACATTTCAAGATCTATCCTGAAGTACAGTGCTGTCAGAGATAGGAAAATATCCATATGCCTAGAAGCAAGAGTAGTTAATATTACCATTATTCAAATTTATACACCAAGCACTGACACCAAAGAATAAAAAATTGAAAAATTTTACCAAATTCTGGAGTCTGAAATTGACCAATCACAACGTATTTATTATTACTGATAATTGGAAAGTGAAAGTTGGAAACAAAGAATAATCATCAATAATTGGAAAATATGACCTTGGTGATAGAAATGACAATGGAGATTGCATGATAGAATTTTGCAAGACCAATGATTTATTCATTGCAAATATCTTTTTTGCAACAACATAAATGGTGGCTATATAAGTGGATCTTGCCAGATGGAATACAAAGGAATAAGATGGACTACATCACAGAAAAAGGTGATGGAGAAGGTCATTATCTTCAGTTAAGACAAAGCTAGGGCCTGATTGTGGAAAAGAACATCAATTGCTCATATGAAAGTTCAAGTTGAAGGTGAAGAAAATTAAAACCAGTCCTCAAGAGCCAAAATATGACCTTGATTATGTTGTTGTTACGTGCCATCGAGTTGTCTCTGACTCATAGAGACCCTATGCACAGCAGAACAAAACACTGCCTGGTCCTGAGCCAGCCCCATGATTCTTGCTATACTTGAGCCCATCACCACTGCCATCATGTCAATTCATCTTGTTGAGGGCCTTCCCCTCTATCGTCGACCCTCCACCTTACCAAGCATGACATCCTTCTCAGGTAATGATCTCTTCTGACAACATGTCCAAAGTAGATGAAATGAAGTCTGGCATTCTCACCTCCAAGGAGCATTCTGGCTGTACTTTCCGCATTCTTCACCAATACCACAGCTGAAAAACATCAACTCTTCTTTGGTCCTCCTTATTCATTATCCAACTCTCACATGCATATGAGGCAATTGTAAATACCATGGCTTGGGTCAGGCGCACCTTAGTCCTCAAGGAGATATTTTTGCTCTTCACCACTTGGAAGAGGTCCTTTGCAGCTGATTTGCCCAGTGCTATATGTTGTCTGATGTCCTGACTGCTGCTTCCATTGGCATTGATTGCAGAACCAAGCAATGTGAAGTCTTTGACAATTTCAATCTTTTCTCCATTTATCGTAATGCTGCTTATAGGTCCAGTTGTGAAGATTTTTGTTTTCTTTATATTGAGATGTAATCCATACTGCAGACTGTATTCTTCAATCTTCATCAGTAAGTGCTTCAAGTCATCTTCACTTTCAGCAAGTGAAGTTGTGTCCTCAGTGTATCGCAGGTTGTTAATGATTCTTCCTCCAATCTTGATGCCATGTTCTTCTTCATACAGTCCTGCCTCTCAGATTATTTGCTCAGCACATAAATTGAATAAGTATGGTGAAAGGACACAACCCTTAAGCACTCCTTCCTTGATTTTAAACCATGCAGTGTTCCCTTTTTCTGTTTGAATGACAGCTTCCTGGTCTATGTACAAGTTCCTTATGAGTACAATTAAGAGTTCTGCAATTCTCATTCTTCTCAATGTTATCCACAAAAATCTACTTCAAGAAAGTGTAAGGGATCTACATAAATGGAAGAATATATGTTCATGGATTGGAAGATTGAATATTGTGAAAATGTCAACTCTACCCAAAGCAATCTATACATTCAATGCAATACCAATCTAGATCCTATCAACATTCTTTAAGGATATGTAAAAAGCAATCACTAATTTTTATGGAAAAGAAAGAGACCATGGACAAGGAAAGCACCATTAAAGAAGAAGAACAAAGTAGGAGGTTTCATACTGCCGGATCTCAAAACCACAGCAATGGTAATCAAAACTGTCTGGTGTTGGTATAATGACACACACATAGACCAATGGAATATATTTGAGAACCCAGAAAGAGATCCATTGACCTATGGTCAGCTGATCTTTGACAAATGGCCAAAATCCATTAAATGGAGAAGAGAAAGTTTGTTTAATAACTGGTGCTGGCAAAACTGGATATCAATTTGCAGAAAAATGAAACAAGATCTGTACCTCACACCATACACAAAAACAAACTCCAGGTGGATCAAAGATTTAAATGTGAAACCTAAAACTATCAAGCTCCTCAAGGAAAAACTAGAGGAAAATTTAGGGGTCCTGACAATATATGACATAAATAGATTATCAAGCATAATCCAAAATGTACAAATAGCAAAAGAGAACCTAGATGAATGGGACCTTCTCAAAATTAAATTTGTATGTGCTTCCAAAGACTTCTCCAAAAGAGTCAAAAGAGAACCTGCAGGTTGGGAAAAAATATTTGGCAATGACATATCTTATAAAGGACATCTCTAGAATTTATAGAAAACTCAGACACCTCAATAACAAAAAGACAAATAACCCAATTAAAAAATGTGCAGAAGACATGAATAGACCCTTCACCAAATAGGATATTCAGGCGGCCAACAAACATATGAAGAAATGCTCACAATCATTAGCCATTTGAGAGATGCAAATCAAAACAACATTGAGATACCATCTTGCCCCAGCACTAGTAGCAAAGTTCAACAGGACAGAAAATAACAAATGCTGGCAAGGATGCAGAGAGATTGGGACTCTCATACACTGCTGGTGGGACTATCAAAGGATACAACCACTATGGAAAGCAGTATGATGATTCCTTAAAAAGTTGGAATTAGAAATATCATTTGACCTAGCAATTCCATTACTAGTTATGTATCATGAAGAAATGAGAGGCAAGATAAGAAAAGATATATGCACACTCATGTTCATCGCAGCACTATTTGCAATAGCCAAAAGATGTCCATCAAAAGACCAATGGATAACTAAACTGAGGTACATATACACAATGGAATTCTATGCAACCCTAAAGAAAAATATAGAATTTGCAAAACACTGCATAACATGGATGAACTTGGAGGACATTATGCTGAGTGAAATAAGTCAGTTACAGAAGGACAAATATTGTATTAATCCATTATTGCAAAAAGTCAAGGAAAGGTTTATATATGGAAGGAAATTTTCTTTTTGTTATCAGGGTGGGAGAGGAGGGGAGGGAACGCTGTTAGGTAGAGATAAGTATTGATTTGGGTGAAGAGAAGGGCAATGTACCAAATGTGAGTGATCAACATGGTGGCATTGAGGAAGATGAAGACATAGAGAGGTACATGGGAGGTACATACAATAAAGATGAACCCTTTTGCACATACAGTACTGCATTATCAGTGAAGGCAAATATGGATATACAGATGGATAGTTGGGTGCACAGCCTGAGCTATGTCTATGCAGGGAAGAGTGTGCCCAAGACCATGTATAGGCCTGGCAGACTGTGTTTCTTCAAGTGTATTGCTATGTTCTATAAGAATTCTCAGGTGTATAGTAGATCTGACAAAGGTCAAGGTTGTAGTCATTTCTTGGGCACAGCCAGCTAACCCGAGGGAGTAAGTAGTTTGACCTTTGGGCTCAAACTATAGTCGCAGGGGATATCAAGCTCAATTGGCATAACAGACTACACATGTTCCACCTCCTACTTTGGTGAATAGCAACTGATATCTCTAAAACTTGCAAGCTATCTAGATGCAACCATGGGTCTCTCCTCATCCAGAGCAAAGAAAAAGAAGAAAACCAAAAATTCGTGGAAACAATTAGTCCAAGAGACTGGTACACCATGCAATCCTCAGCCTATACACTATGAGACCAGAAGAAACTAGATGGTGCCCTGCTACCAATGTCAACCACTCAGAGGTGGATATATGTAGGAGATCCTAGATAGAGTGGGAGAACAATGTGGAACAAAACTCAAAATCATTTGAAAGAAAAAAAAAGGACCAGGTTTTCTGGTCTGACATAGCCTGATGGAACCACTGAGACTATGGCTCCTGGCTGCCCTTCAGGTCTGGAATTGAACCCACACCTGTGGCTTCCAGCAAAACAAAAGACAAGCATATGAGGTGAGCATTTACACTAGGTAGATACTCTTGGAGAGAATAATCATGGGAGAATAGAAGGGTTGTGTATGCACAGGGAGCCACTTCAGATGGTAGGAGTGCATGGAGGGAAGGACACAGGGAAGAGGTAACTATGAGAAGGAAGTGGGAGGGGAGCTGTTGCATTGTGGTAAATTGTAATCAATGTCATGAGACAAAGTGTATGTGAACTGTTGTATGGAAAGTGAATTTGCTCTGTAAACTTTCACCCAAATCACAATGAAAAAATATTAAAAAAAAAGAAAATTTTATGTAACACAGCAGAATATTGTTTTGTATAGTGCTGAAAGATAAGCTCCCTAGACTAGAAGGTCCTCAAAATATGCAATAGTCTCAATAATAGATATGAGTATACCAATGATTGTGAAGATAGTCCCGGACAAGGCAACTTTTCCTTCTGTTGTATATGGGGTGACCATGAATAGGAATCAACTCGATGACAACAAAAATTATCATCTATGTATCTACCTACCTATCTAACTATATATCTGGTGCATAAACAATAAAATGTCAAAAATCGGGCAATATGTATGCAAGGTGTATTGAAATTCATTATAATACTGAAATATTTTTGCAACCCTTGATCCATTTGATTTTATTTTCGAAACAAAGAATTAAAAATGTATAAACTTCTGGGAGAAAAGACAGAAATGATAATGCTTATTGTGATTTTCTTAAAACTTGGTAGATATGAATAGAGTGAGGAGAAGAAGTGAGGTTTGCTTTATATTGTGAACATGGCAGAAGTGGAAGTACATGCCTCCTCTGCTTCTTTGGAGCCTGAATTGGAGGGTGTCCATGACAAGACTAAGGACCACTCAGTGATCATTTAATACCAAAGAACGTAAATGTTCTATGATACTAATTGGCATTCATTGTCCCTTCCCAGTGAATCAGCTAGAATTTCATGTCTTGGTGCCTCAATTTATTGCCATTTAGTCATAACATCAGATTCACATGTGCCAACCACTTTGCAGCTATTTAATGAAAAAATCTGCATTCCATCTCAAGAAGGTAGGGCATTTTTAGGTTAATCATTTTACAGAAGAAAAAGAGAGGCAACAAAGATTATAGAGATCTTTTTGAGTCATGGAATAAGTCTGCAGGAAAACTAAGAATTTACCTCTTTAGAGCTTGTAGTGAGGATTAGTATAGTAATTTAACTTGAAATTTTATAGTATAATGATCTTCAGAAATGAAAAGTTAATATTCACAGTCATAAAGTATCACTCTTTGGAATCATTTCTGTGATTTCTTTCTATATACCCTGAGGATGTTTCAACTGCTAAGCTCCTTTTAGCTATGGATTTACTGTCTTTGTTGTGTGTGACTAAGTCACTAAACAATAACATGGGATAAAGTTTTTGTTTCATTTCTTACCTTCCTGAGTACTTTGGGGTGTAATCCCAATTCTGGTGAAATGCTCAATAAGACTTTAAATCTCAACCTTTTGAGTATTAATACCTATCCCAAAGTGATTACAGTGGGGCTAGTTGTAACCCCCAACCAGAAAAAAATTTTGAAGCTCATCTAAATCACTTTCTTCATTTTAAAAAGAATCAAGTGCAAGCAATATGAAAGTTACATTAAACCAGGTTTTGGAGACTGATCCTGTTTCAAAATTGAGATTGAAGGGTTATACTAAGTTCAATTTTGCTTTAACATTTGTCTATCCATTAAGCACAAATAACCAATGGACATAAATGAGACAAGGATGCAGGATGATGGTCAGAGTTCCCTTTCTTTCCTTATAATTCATACAAAGAAACACTTGTAAACAGACCTAAAATACGTCTATCTCTGTAGTCTTTGCAGGGTGAGATGTCCATCAGGTCTGAAAGGTCTAGAACTGTAACATGTAATGTCACTTACAAGTTATTATAGGTGTGGTTCTTTATCTTCAAAAAGACCTGAAATTTGCATGTTGATGGCTGGGGACATTGCAAATATTGCAGTTTGTGGATTATTGTGAAGGGTAGAAGGAAGATTATTTGAAGTCAGAAAGTTGCAACACTGTATATGAATGGGCATGGCTCATAACACCTGGTGAACTAAGGTAATGAGTGGATGTTTGAGATGTATGGTTGTGTGCATTTTACGTATTCCTATGCAATTTGTTTTAGCTGGGTACAGTTTTCTGTGTTCACCTGGTGTTCCTCAAGGGTGAAATGCCACATATGCAAATGCAAATTTCAGATTATACTCAAATTATTTCCTAATCAATTACACTGAAACTCATTTATAGTTCTAAACAAGCAATAGAGGAGTTCCAATTGTATTTTTATTAGTGGCTATCCATGGGCAGACCAAATCCTGAACATTGTCCATATCAAAAGTCATCAAGCTGGTTATTGGTGGAGGCAGGACTATCAGCCACATCTTGTGACCAGGAGTTGAACTATCTTACCAGGTCTCAATGCTTTCATGTGTTTGTGAATACAAGGGACAAGGTACAGAACATGGACTACCTTTAAAGTTATGAAGTGTTTACTGTGATTGTTGTTTTTGTAAGCTGCCATCGAATTGGCTTCTTGTGCATAGTGGCTTAATGCACACCAAAACATTGTCATCCATAGGGCTTTTGTCTGCTTATTTTTGAAGTAGATTGCCTGGCCTCTCTTCCTAGTTTGTCTTTGAAAGTCCTGCTGAGACCTTTTCAGCATCTTAGAAACACATAAGCAAATATTTGTTCTTAATGCAAGAGAATGACTGTGCCTTATTCTTCTTTATAAAAAACATTGTATAATCTAGGAATTGAGTGTGCTGAGACAGATTTATTAAACCTTAAGTCAGGAGGGAAATGAAAAAAATTAGCAAAAGGAGATAATAATTTTTAAGGTTGGGAAATCCAGACAACTATAATGTACAAAAAAGAGAGAAAAAGGAAAACAGAGAAGACTGGCAAAATGTGTCTAATCTCTTAAAAATTAATTGCATCTTTGTGAAGAGATCATGTCTGGGTCCAAAGTTCTTGACTTTTGGAGTACAACAAAATCCCTATGGAAGATCAAGTGGGGGTAGGCAAACAGGAATATACCCTAGACCAAGGATAGATTTGGCTAAAGATAGTCTTATATATGCACTTGTGCTACAAAATTAGCCACATACATTATAGAAGCAACAGAAGACAGACTTGAAGTAGTTTTTCAGAGAAAACCAAACACCTTGAGAGAGAGAATCACCAGGTGTGCTGACTCAGGACTATAGTCTTCCGGGACATCATGCTCAACTGGCACAACATACATAAAAATCTTGCTCTACATCCTACTGTGGTGCGTAGTGACTGGGGTCTTCAAAACTTTCTAGCGGCCATCGAAGATGCAACTATTGGTCTCCTTTCATCTGAAGCAAAGAAGAGCGAAGAAAATCAAAGACATCTGGAAATAAGCACTCTAAGGATAAGATGGACCACGAGGACCTCAGCCTTCATGACCTCAAGACCAGAAGAACTAGATAGTGCATGGCTATCAATGCCAACCACTTGGAAAGGGATCAAAACTGGGATCCTGGATAGAGTCGGAGGAAAAAGTGGAAAAAAATTCAAAAATAAAAATGACTAGAATTACTGGTCAGATAGAGAGTGGTGGAACCCGCACGATTATGACCCTGGCTTACCTTTTGGGCCTAGAAATGGATTCCTTCCCATGGATTGGCTCTCAGCCAAACAGTAGAAAGACCTACATGCAGAACACCTACATGGTGAAGCACCCACCTACTCTAGAGAGATGCACTCCTTAGAACAATCAGCCATGAAACACCAGAGGGGTAGCATTCACATAGACAGAAAGCTGAACAGACAGAAATGCATAGTTAAGAAGGGCATAGGGAGGGGGTAGTCGTAGGAACAGGAGGGAAGGGGAGTTTTTTTTTATGTTTGGGATGTAGTTGGAGCTTGAAATTAAATGCGCATGAACTGTAGAATGCAAAACAATTTCGCACCCAAAAGCACGGTTTAAAAAAAAAATTCCCGGTGAGAGAGGCGGGGCAAGATGGCAGACTAGGCAGAAGGATTGCACAGACCCTCTTCAACAAAGAAAAGGGAAACCAATTAACACAGACACAGAAGATAATCTTGGACCCCTGAGCCTTGA
>NW_006921895.1:1248009-1253216 GCF_000298275.1 Orycteropus afer afer | reverse complement strand
AAAAAAAAAAAAAAAATTCCCTGCAGAAGGCTTACAAAACTATAATACTGAGCCTACCTCAGTCCTATTAACTCATAATTTCTGGTAGTTGAACCTAAATATGTGTATTTATTATGGCCAAGCAACTGTTGAGAATTTTGGATAAGAACCACAAGCAATAGAGACTGTGTAAACAGAGGGAAATCACTTAACCTCTCTGAACTTTGGTTTCTGAGTCCATAACATGATCTCCAATCACTCAGCATTGTTGTGAGGATTAGATGAGTTAAGAAATATTAAAATAATTTTCAATCTATATAAGGTTAAAAAATAGAAAATATCTACATGTAATTTACAATATTTTTAGACAACATGATCTCATATTCTAAACCCTTTACATAAACTAAAAAAAAAAAAAAAAAATTAAACTCACTACTGTCAAATTGTTTCTGACTCATAGCAACCCATCTTTGGGTTTCCAAGGCGGTATCTCTACAGAAATAGATTGCCCAATCTTCCTATCTTGGAGTGCCTGGTGAGTTTGAACCACCATCTTTCTGGTTAGCAGTCAAATGCCTTATGCACAATGCCACCAGAGCTCTAACATAAACTACTTTGCCCATTATTTCCATTAATAAAATGAAAAATCACCCACAAGCATGGTCTTTCTCTGAATAATAATTGTCTCTTTTATTGGCCTAAAATAAGAATTGATGAATGACCTGTGACTCATGATTGTAATTATTTCTCCAGTGGTCAGGGTATATACCAATGATTTTTCAAAAATGCAGATTCCCTGCCATAATCCCTTTCATTCACCTTTCCCCACAGACACCATTTTACTATGCTCAGTTGGGGTATTTTTATTTTTATGTATTAATATATTTTATATAATCATATATTACTGTTTGAGTGGATATATTTTTAATTTTTACAAATTAGTAGTTTGATGACATAAATCTGGACATGAGAAAATGACTACAGCCATGGTATTCAAGTTTGAGATGTACAGGGGGAAATTATCTAGCTGAAGAAATGCAAGGAAATAAACCACACCTCTCTAGGGATGGAAACCTCTAGATGGAAAGTTCTGTGAGATACTTCAGTGAGTCGCACTGAAGAAATACCAGAAGAATCAACAGTATCCCCAGTTTTCTGCTTGATATCTACATAAGGGACAGATGTGACACCCAAGAGAGCATACCAATATTTAGTGCAATAGAGAAAGTATCATTGGCTACTGACTGGGAAGCTGAACCTTAAATCATTAGCTTATAATAGATATCATGGTGGTCACACAATTCATGGAACAAACAAATTCAAAGGAGGTTTTCAGAGGAAGTATGACACAGAAGAAAAGTTAAGAGGCAAGATTTCTAGTTTTATATGAGGTACAAACTCCTAAGTGATTCTGGACAAGTTACTCAAGTTTCCTGCGCATTTTTTCCTCATCTGTAAAATGAGGTCATTGAATAGGAACAGAAATGACAAATGGGCATTTTCTCAACAAACAACTTCTTAGCAAAGCAAGAGAAAGTGGTGGTGTAGGAGATCCATGTTTTTTTTTTGTCTAGTAGAACTGATCCTCTTTGAAAAGCAGATAGTATTTATTTACCTATATATATACATTGAGAATCCAGGTGCCATGGTGGTTAAGTACTAGGCTGCTAACAGTTGGCAGTTTAACTCCACTAACCACTCAATGAGCGAAAGATGTGGCAATCTGCTTCCATAAAAAAATTACAGCCTTTGAAACCCTATGGGTTTCCAAACTCTGTCCTTTAGGCTCACAATGAGTCAGAATTGGCATTTCCAGCAACAGGTTATACATATATTGCAAATTCTCTAGCAAGCTTTAAAGGTCATTATTTCTCCCAACATTCCACTTAAAAAAAAAAAAATTAAAGCAAGTTAGAAATAATGCAAAGAAAGTATTTTCCTGAGCTGATGGATTACACAGCACAATGTCACGTCAAGGTAATGTATCTTCAACAGTCTTCAATGACTTCCTGTGCTCTTGCATCATTTGTTTAAAAACCAAACTGACCTACCACGTAGAGATGCTTTAAGAATCAGGATCTTCTGACCACCTGAGCTTCCTGGAGGAAAACATAGCAATCCAGATTTGTTCTCAGTGTTTGTGAGTTTTAAAGGAGTGATGAGTTGTGATGTGACCACTGCTTTGACATGGCCCCCAGTGGTTCCTGTGTCAAACAGTAGTCTTGAGCACCACTCCAGGGAAGAGAAGGAGCAGAAAGGTCAACCTATGCTAATGTCAAGGATAATGTGTCAGCTTGTAAGTTTTCAGAACCTCCTGCATTAAAAACAGCTGCAGCTTGCAAATGTCCAATTCTGTTTTTTTCTCTCTTATTTTGTCCTTAGCTGACAAACTGTAACTGGATCCATTCCAGTTCGGCCTCAAAGGCAACCCATTTAACAAGTAGAGTATGGGCTGCCAGGTATTTGAGAAGAAACTCAAGGTATCAACACCCTATGCTATTTCATCTTCCAGAAGCTCAGGCAGTTTTCAACCTCATCTGCTCTGCCTCTGGCATTGGGTGTGCTGCTCTGTCCTCATTAGCGAGTCATTAGTGCATTAATGAAAATCTGGTTTTACACACTGAAGAGTGATCTGAAGCAGTCTTGAGGAAATGCTGTAAAGGTGGCCCCTGCTGTTAGCAGGAACCTTGAGCACACCTGCAGTTTTGACAGGGCTCTTAAAATGCTCTCTATTCCTGGATGGAAGGAGGTGTAACAAGTATAAATAGTGTAGTAAATAGTACAAATAGCTTCATTTCAGGGCTGTGAGGGCAGTCCTCTGCACCTACATAAATCCTATACAAGGAGGGGTCATTATATGAGTCCGGTCGACTCCACAGCACGTAACAACAACGACTATGATGAGGTGAAATGTTAGAGTTTTGTAGCTTGAGGAAACTTGCAATTAACCCTCAGAAAAGGATTTATGTGCCAAATACAACAGTCTTAAACAATGCTCTTTGGTTTTTTATCTCAAACAAAAATAGAGAAATAAAAGTTGTTAATTTGAAATAGTCCTCCATTTAGCAATAAACTCAAGTACCAATTAGAGAATCTGTTTTATGCTATCCATATCATGAAGAGAAGGCAGAATCAGTCATTTTATTCAAAGACTCAGGATACTATAAAACCAAAACCAAACTCACCACCATTGAGTCAATCCTGACTCATAGCGACCCCATCTGGTTTCCAACGCTGTAAATCTTTATGGAAGTAGATTACCTCATCATCTTCCTCCCATGGAGCAGCTGGTGGGTTTAAACAGCCTACTTTTGGCAAGATAGTATTCTTACTGACATTTTTAAAGAATAAGAATAACAATCAAAAGGTGATTTTAGCAAAAGAGATGCTCCTATACTGAAATATAGAAAGAGAAGAAGGGACAGTTACTGAAGAGGCATATGTGTCTAGGAACAAAGCAAAGCTATAGTGACTTCTTAGAAAGGCATTTCAGCAAAAGGCAGTTGAACTCCAGCCAGGATAATGGAGAAGAAAATGGACTACGTGATAAAAGACAACCAAATTGACGAGAATAGGATATTTCTGTTCCATTGCTATCCCCATACCGCTGCCCTGTCAGATTATAAGATCAAAGTTTGAGACAAAAAACAGAGGTGCAAAACTGACAAGCCAGTGAGATCACAGTTAACAAGCCAAGTGAGGGAAAGATGGAAGCAAGACAAGTTAAGCACTGATGTTATCACATTTTCTAGCACCTTAATTTTAATTAAAATTTTAGTATTTTCCTTCGTGTTTGTTATTCTATGTGACTATTCTTGTGTTTATGTCTCAGCCATATTGCTTAATATTTGTGGCTTCTGAGGCAAATGGCTTAACCTCTCTGAGGCTTTATTGCTTCACCTGTGATGGGGAAAATAAACTCTAATTAATCATCTCCTCTACCCGATGAGAATTAAATAAAAAATCATACCTCAACAACCAGGCAGATATTACATTTTATTTGCCATAATTTTAATATTAAGAAACTTCTGATGGATAGCTTTGCTAATTTGATTGGAAAAATGAAAATCTGTTTGATAATTTAGAAGTATATAGGACAAAAATAATAGGTCGTGGTAGACACTACATTGCGATGATTAAAAGGCCTAATTCTAGAATCATATGGGCTGTAAAATAAAATCCTGGTCCTAGAACCAGAAATTTAATCAAATTATGAAACTTACTACCTGGATGATGTTGAACATAAAGCTAAACATTTATAAGCCTAAGATTTATTCTCTGTGAAATAGGATAATGATAATACTTTACAGATATGAGGACAAAATGAAATATTATATACACAATTTAATTTTTGGCACAGTGGTTTGCAATAGGAAAAATTCTAAAACTTTCTATCATATATTCAACAAAAGGTTATGAGTGTGTGTGTAATTTTCACAAACAGATTAGGTATGCTGGAGATCTTGGGATTAAGATTTAATTTAAAATAACTATGATTGGTGTGCAATGGGTTCTAAAGGAGAAAGTAAACAGACTCCCTTATTATAACAAAAATGACATTAGAACATAGTTGAAGACCTATCACATAACAGAGACAACAAATTAATTACAGGTGGCTTATAGATATAAATATAGAAGGTAAAATAATAAAGTTTCCAGAGGAAGTTGATATGCAAATATTTTAGTTATTTGGTAAAACAAGTGATTTACTAAACAGGATACAAAATATAAAAATTGAGTGTGGTGAGAATGTGGTATTGAAGAGTAATTGTTGCCTTTGCTACCTATGAAATTAAAATTAAATGTAATTAAAAACTTAAAAGAGTTCACATTGTATTGATTTTATTAACTTTAAAATCACTGATAGCAATATTTAAAATTGTAAACCTTATTAACTGAAGTGATCATCCAAGCTTCTAATACATGCTATAATGACCGTAAGAGTGTGGCATGTTAATCTGATAAAATTCTTAGTCAACTTCAAGAAGGGTTTAGTTATCTCTGGAAACATAAATCAATAATGAAATATTGATTAGACATTTGAATTTTGATATACGTTCTTAAATTTTTAGGTTTGTTGTTGTTGTTGTTGTTAAGTGCCGTCGAGTTGTTTCCGACTCATAGCGACCCCATGCACAGCAGAACAAAACACTGCCCGATCCCGCGCCAGCCCCACAATCCCTGCTATAATTGAGCCCATCATCGCAGCCACCATATCAATCCATCAT
>NW_006921895.1:1238529-1244659 GCF_000298275.1 Orycteropus afer afer | reverse complement strand
TTGCTCCCAGAGACCCGGTCCCTCTCAGGAGGGTAACAAGGGAAAGTGTTCAGTGCAGATCAGTAAGTAAGCACCAGCCCGCCCATGCTTACCTTGCTCCCGGAGACCCGGTCCCTCTCGGGAGGGTAACAAGGGAGCCGTCTGAGCACTAGTGACTGGGTTTTACCCCTTTCTCCTGCTCTTCCGGCCTGTAGTACAAGTTCTTAGGTTTGTAGCATCATGGATAATTCTAAGTTGTTCAGAAAGTCTTCTTTGGAACAGCCATTTAACAGACTTCTCAGTTAGAAGGGCTATTGCTTTGAGCTTATTGTGATGTTTTCCATGTTCTTAGGAATAGTGATGTGAGCAGATTTCTATAATTTCTTCATTTCTTTAGGTAATACAAATTTCTTAATAAATAACTCTGCATCTCACTTGAGAAACTACAATGAAATATTTTATTAATGTAATGAGGTCTCCAAAGCAAAAAACACACTGCTAATAACTCTGTTTAGAGGATCCAGAGTGCCAAAATCTTGAGACAAGAGAATTACAGTATTTGATTTTCAGATTTGCAAGAAATTAAATTGTTCTTTTATTTTCCTCCCTTTGTGAACAATTCTAGTCTAACAAATTGAGAAAATTTTGCTGACACTATTGTTGGTTTTGTATTCAGTACACATCACAAAAGAAAAAAATATAAATGTTGAAAGGCAATAAACATTTACCTAATCATATTTTTCATCACCTTTAGGAGCCCGCTCTTCAAGCACACTAAACATCTGACCTGTCTCCTAACACAGTTTTCAGAGGGAGTCTACTAAATTTTAGATTGACCTCTACCACACAGACATGATGCCCTGAGCTCATGGTTCATAGTTCTTTCCTCATCTGCTTTTCATTCAAAACAGATATTTATCTCTTAACAAAGTTCTTGAAAAACATCTCTAGCATAAACTTGAGATTGAGGGATCTTGTCACAGTACAAGTTCTCAGGCTAGTCATGTAAGTAATCAAATCATAATATCTATTATGTGTTTTATTATGTGTTCAAATGGGTATCTATTCAAATAAGGCACTAAAATCAATAAAAGTAGATTGAAGTGTAAGATCTCACCTAGATACTTTGATTCTACACTATGTTGTATAAAGACTGATAAAGTTAAAATTAGTTATAAAAAAGTCAGTAACAAATAGAATTATATATTTATATTACTTTGTAGCAATTTCCATTAATAAAGTCTGTAGCAGAGGTGAGCAAAAAAGAGATTTTCAATGAGATGGATTGACAGCATGGCTGCAGAAATGGGGGTAAAACAATAAAAATTGTGAAAATACTAGCTAAGCATCCTCACAGGATTGCAAAACCAAGCAATGTTTGATTTTGTTATACGTAAGACTGCTATGAGTTAGAGGCAACTCGAGGGTACTTACCAACAAAAAGATTGCTGATGTTCACCCTAAGTAGTTCTCTCTTTCCTGGGCAATATACTTCCCAGTCCCCCTGCAGTTAGTTGGCCATATGACTTGTTCTAGCCCGTGAAACATGAATCATAGTGATTCATGACAGTATGGCCTAAAACAGTGTATTCTTTCTCTTTTGCTGCATAATCAATTACCACACATTTAGCAGCTTAAAACAACACACACTAATCATCACATAGACTTTGAGAGACCACAGTCTGGGCACAGATTAGTTAGGTGCTCTGCTTTAGGATCTCACAAAACTGCAATCAAATTGTCAGCTGGATTGCTTACAAATTTATGTGGTTGTTGGCAGCATTCAATTCCCTGGAGGCTGCCAGACTGTGAGCCTCAGTTTCTGGTTGGCTTTTGGCCAGAAGCCATCCTGACCTTCTTACTACATAACTCCATTTAGGCAGTTTATGACATAGTGGCTTGCTTCTTCGAAGCCCACAAGGGAGAGTCCTAAAGTAAGACGGATTAAAAATCTTAAATAATATAATCAATCACAGACTTATAATCCCTCACCCTTGCATTCTATTGATTAAAAGCAGATCATTGGCCCTGTCAATGATCATACCAGGGAGTGAAACCACAAGATAGGGATATTAAACCTCACTAGAATCTGCCCTTTATTTTACCAAACAATAAAAACCTCTTGAGTGATGCTTCAGCTTTCTCTTTCCTTAGCAACCCTGTAAAATGGATGACGAAATGCCATAGACAAAAACAGATGATGAAATGGCAAAGACAAAGATGGAAGCAGGCTGAATCCCAGAATCATCACTTGGAAAGGAAATTGTCTTGAAGAGTGTCACACAATGGATTTTCATTAAACAAGAAATTTGATGGCTTTTATAAGTCTGGCCAAAAAAAAGAGAGACCTGACTCATGAACTCCTAAAGAAGGAAAAAGAGAAGATAGGTTGTTTGAACAGAAAAAGAACAAAAAAGTTGAAGATGGACAAATACTGAGTGAAAAATTTTAGAAGTCCATGGAGAATTCCTTTTTCTTTTTTAGAAAAAAAGCAAGCTAATCACTTTACTTCAGTGAATGATAGTTATGGTAATCCTGGGTATTAGACCTTACAGTCTTAATAGCATTGCTTTAAAAAAAAATACACTTTATTGAAATATAATTTATGTATAGTGAAATATACAAAACTAAAATGACATGGGTCACTTTTTTTTTTTTTCCAGTGTTCCCTCCTGTCCTCTCCCATCCCTGGTAACCAACAAAGAAAGTTTCCTTCCTTCCACATATAAAGCTTTCCTTGAATTTTTACAATAATGAACTAATACTATATTTGTTCTTCTGTGACTGACTTATTTCACTCAATATAATCTCCTCCAAATTTATCCATGGTATGTGGTGTTTTGCAGATTCTACATTATTCTTTAGTGTTACATGGTATTCCATTGTGTGTATGTACCATAGTTTGTAACCCATTCTTCTGTAGATGAGCACCTAGGTTGTTTCCATCTTTTTGTTATTGTAAATACAGCATGGGAGTGCATATATCTGTTGTTGTCCTGGCTCTCACTTCTTTAGGATATATACCTAGTAATAGGATTGCTGGACCAAATGGTATTTCTAATTCCAGCTTTTTAAGGAATCATACTGCTTTCCATAGTGGTTGTATCATTTTACAGTTCCACCAGCAGTGGATGAGAGTCCTAATCTCTCCACATCCTTTCCAGCATTTGTTATTTTCTGTCTTGTTGAACTTTGCCGTTAGTGTTGGTGTGAGACGATTTCTCATTGTTGTTTTGATTTGCATCTCTCTGATGGCTGATGATAGTGAGCATTTCATGTATATGATGGACACCTGAATATCCTCTTTAGTGAAGTGTTTATTCATGTCTTCTGCCCATCTTTCAATTGGATTGTTAATTTTTTTGTTGTGGAGTTGTTGGAGTTGTTGGAGTCGTAAGAAGAGATCAATAGCAAAACATTAATAGAAAATAATCAAGGGTCCATGAATGTAGATAAGAAAAATACATCTTTACTTTTACCAATCTCTATCTGAAACTCACTATTTTCCTTGGTTTTCAAAGTAGGTGACAAGTAGAAGTAGGATTTGCAGTTCCTGTGACTGTCACAAATAAAAATCACAAATGTTTTATTGTTATATTACTGTTGTTACTAATCTTGCCAAATATCCTTCATATTCTTCAATACTGCAAAATTATGGTAAGGGCTCAATCTGGCCCATGAGCTTGTTCCTCTAAGGTGTTATTAAAGAAACATATGCATGACTTTATTATAGATTTTTTTTTAATATTTGAATAACTGCATTTTAATATAATTGGCTTCCTTTATAATCTTTTACTTTACACAGTGAAAACATTATTCTGAAAATAATCCATTACTGGGACCTATGTCAATGAGATTCTTTATGCCTTTTCTTATGGTATAGCTTCTCCCTTGCTGCCTGCCCTTTCTTACAGTCTTATAACAAGAAGGAAGATTTTCTTCTTCAGTATTCCAGGAGCCTCTCCCTTTGAGAAATAAGTAAATAAATAAATAAATAGGCAAAAGGAGAGAGACAAAGAGAGAGGTAGACCATGAATAAGAGAGAGAGAACTCTCTCCAGGGTACTGTGATTTTCCAGCAGGTTCATAAATTGTATGGAGATCTTCAGAGACAAAGTACGTGAAGGACATTGCCTAAAGGAAAACAATAATTGGACAGAGGATCCTCTGCATGTATGTGTGTGTGTGTGTGTGTTTTACTCTGAGATGACCAAAGTGATTTCTCTTTTGAGATATATCACATCTTTGATAAAACAACCACAGCTTCACAATATTCTAGGTGTGGGTTGCACTAGCTCAGGATCCTGTAAAAGAACTGATTTTGCAGCAAGCCAGGTGGCAGGGGAGGCCTTGTTATGTTTGTTCTTGAGAGGACAAAGACCCTGCAGACAACAATGGTTTGGCATTTAATTTTGGTTGTTAAATTTTCTTTTGAACTTAATTGACCTGTATGTCCAAGAAGCAGAAGAGTCCCTACCAGCAAGCTCTAAGTTTGAAATACAGAGAAGAATGCTACCTAGTTAATAGTAGTATGGATAAATTAATGGATAAATTTACACAATTGAACATTATATAAGAACACACAGACTGCAATTGCACATAGCACTAAAATACGGACAAGTCTCACAATCTTGAGTGAAAGATATCAGAGGATAAAGAACACAAACTGTATGATCTCATTTATTAAAAAGTCTAAATGAGACAAAACTAATCCTTGGTGATGGTATTCAAGAGAGTATGCACAGAATGTAAAAATTTATTGAGTTGTATGCTTACTGTTTATGCTATTTTCATTATTTACATTTCAGTTAAAAGTTAAATAAAAAAAAAAACTTGTAGAAGAAATACAATTTCCTTAATCATGAAGGCAATGAATTAAAATCCTGCCTCATTTTTCAGTCTCGTGTTTGATGCCAAGCAGATGGAGAAGGTTAGAGAAATACGGTTGTTGTTGTTGTTAGGTGCTGTCAAGTCATTTCCAACTCATAGCAACCCTATGCACAGCAGAACGAAACACCGCTGGGTCCCCTGGCAGCTCCATGATCCTTGCTATACTTGAGCCCATCATCATAGCCACTGTGTCAATCCATCTTGTTATGGGCCTTCCCCTCTTTCATCAACTTTCCACCTTACCAAGCATGACATGCTTCTCCAAGGAATGGTCCCTTCTGACAACATGACCAAAGTAAGTGAGATGGCGTCTGGCCATTCTCGCTTCCAAGAAGCATTTTGGCTGCACTTCCTCCAGGACAGATTTGTTCGTTGTTTTAGCAGTCCATGGTACTTTCAGCATATTTCACCAGAACCACAACTCAAAAGCATCAATTCATCTTCAGTCTTCCTTATTCATTTTCTAGCTCTCACATGCATAGGAGATGATTCAAAATATCATGGGTTGTGTCAGGCACACTTTTGCCTTAAAGGAGACATCCTTGCTCCTCAGCACTTTAAAGAGGTCCCTTGCAGCCAACTTGCCCAGGGTTATGCATTGTCTAATGCCCTGACTGCTGCTTCCCTTGGCATCGTTGTATGGAACCAAGCAATGTGAAGTCTTTGATAACCTCAATCTTTTCTTCATTTATCGTAATGCTGCTTACAGGTCCAGTTGTGAGGATATTTGTTTTCTTTATATTGAGATGTAATCCATACTGTAGACTGTATTCTTCAGTCTTTATCAGTAAGTGCCTCAAGTCATCCTCACTTTCATAAAATAAAGTTGTGTCATCATTGTATCACAGGTTGTTAATAATTCTTCCTCCAATCTTGATGCCATGTTCTTCTTCATATAGTCCAGCTTCTTGGATTATATGTTCTGCATAGATACAACCCTGACACACTCCTTCTTGATTTTAAACTGTGGAGTGTTCCGTTGTTCTGTTTGAACAACAGCCTCCTGGTCAATGTACAGGTTTCTCATGAGCACAATCAAAGGTTCTGGAATTCCCATTCTTCTCAATGTCACCCATAATTTGCTATGATCTACACAATTAAATGCCTTTGCATAGTCAATAAAACACAGGTAAACATCTTTCTGGTATCCTTTGCTTTGAGACAAGATCCATCTGACAGCAGCTATGATATCCCTTGTTTCATGTCCTCTTCTGAATCCAGCTTGCACCTCTGGAAGTTCTCTGTCAACATACTGCTGCAAC
>NW_006921895.1:1226832-1237419 GCF_000298275.1 Orycteropus afer afer | reverse complement strand
TGATACTGCCTCGGAAACCCAAGGAGGGGTCGCTATGAGTCGGGGCCGACTCGACGGCACATAACAACAACAACAACAACATCACCTCTTGCCACAGATGTAGTCAATCTGATTCCTGTGTATTCCATCTGGTGAAGTCCACATGTATAGCCACCATTTGTGTTGTTGGAAAAAGGTATTTGCAATGAATAAGTCATTGGTCTTGCAAAATTCTATCATGCGATTTCCAGCATCATTTCTGTCACCAAGGCCAAATTTTCCAACTACTGGTGATTCTTCATTGTTTCCAAATTTGCATTCCAGTCATAAGTGATAATTAACACATCCTATTGCATGTTTGGTCAATTTCAGACTGCAGAAGCCAATAAAAATCTTCAATTTCCTCATCTTTGGCTTTGGTAGTTGGTGCATAAATTTGAATAATAGTCGTATTAATTTGTCTTCCTTGTAGGCATATGGATATTATCCTATCAATGACAACATTGTACTTCAGGATAGATCTTGAAACATCCTTTGTGATGATGAATGCCATGCCATTCCTCTTCAAATTGTCTTTCCTGGCATAGTAGACCACATAGTGGTCTGATTCAAACTGGCCAAAACAAGTACATTTCAGCTCACTAATGCTTAGGATTCCAATCTTTATGTGTTCCAGTTCATATTTGACAACTACCAATTTTCCTAGATTCATACTTTGTACATTCCATGTTCTGATTATTAGTG
Source organism: Orycteropus afer afer (assembly GCF_000298275.1). Lineage (NCBI taxonomy): Eukaryota > Metazoa > Chordata > Mammalia > Tubulidentata > Orycteropodidae > Orycteropus > Orycteropus afer. The sequence goes on along the minus strand of NW_006921895.1, from coordinate 1,236,696 downwards.
GATGTTTGCAGCTGTTTCTCCTCAGTTTGAATCATGTCATGTCAGCAAATGGAAAGATTTACCTTATGCATATCAGTAAGGCTAGTTCTACTCTTATGATGCAGCCCTTTCCCAGTCCTATTTTGAGAGGCTTCTAACCTAAGTGACTTTTTGGTCTGGTTGTGAGGATTTTTGTTTTCTTTATATTGAGGTGTAATCAATACTGTAGACTGTAGTCTCCAATCTTCATCAGTAAGTGCTTCAAGCCATCCTCACTTTCAGCAAGTAAAGTTGGGTTGCCTGCATGTCATAGGTTGTTAATGAGTCTTCCTCAAATCCTGATGTCACATTCTTCTTCATATAGTCCAGCTTCTCATATTATTTGCTCAGCAGACAGATTGAATAAGAATGCTGAAAAGATATAACTCTGATGCACTCCCTTCCTGATTTAAAATCATGCAGTATTATTCCCTTGTTCTATTTGAACAATACCCTTCTGGTCTATGTACAGGTTCCTCATGAGTACAATTATGTGTTCTGAAATTCCCAGTTTTCTCAATGTTATCCACAATTTGTTATGATTTACACAATCAAATGCTTTTGCATAGTCAATAAAACACAAGTAAACATCTTTCTGGCATTCTTTGCTTTGAGCCAAGATCTATCTGACATCAGCAATAATATCCTTTGTTGCACATCTTTTTCTGAATCCAGCTTGCATTTCTGGAAATTCTCTCTCAATATACTACTGCAACTGTTTTTGAATTATCTCCAGCAAGATTTTACTTGTGTGTGATATTAATGATATTGTTCAATAATTTCCACATTCTGTTGGATCACCTTTCTTTGGAATGGGTACAAATATGGAACTCTTCTAGTCAATTGGCCAGGTAGCTGTCTTCCAAATTTATTGACGTAGACAAATGAGTGCCTCCAGTGTGGCATCCATTTGTTCAAATATACCAGTGGGTATGCCATCAATTCCTGGAGCCTTGTTTTTCACCAGTGCAGCTTTGATTTTCAGTGCAACTTTGACTTCTTCCATCGGTATCATTGGTTCTTGATCATATGCCACCTCTTGAAATGGATGTGCATCAACCAATTATTTTTGGTACAGGGACTCTGTGTATTCTTTCCACCTTCTTTTGATGTTTCCTTTATTATTCAACATTTTGTCAATAGAATCTTTCAATATTGCAACTCGAGGCTTGAATTTTTTCTTCACTTCTTTCAGCTTGAGAAATGCTGAGTGTGAACTTCTTTCATTTTCTAACTCTAGATGTTTGCACATTTCATTATAAGTTGACTTTGTCTTCTAGAGCTGCTCTTTGAAATCTGTTCAGCTCTTTTATCTTGTCATTTTGGCCATTTGCTTTAGCTACTGTCCACTCAAGGGCAAATTTTAGAGTCTCTTCTGACATCCATTTTGGTCTTATCTTCCTTTGTTGTCTTTTTAATGACCTTTTGCTTTCTTCATGCATAATGTTCTTGATTCATCCCACAATTCCTCTGGTTTCTGATCACTGGTGTTCAATAAATCAAATCTATTCTTTAGATGGTCTCTAAATTCATAAGAGATATAATCAAGGTCATATTTTGAGTCTCATGGACTTCTTTTAATTGTCTTCAACTTCAACTTGAACTTGCATATGAGTAGTTGATGGCTGTTCCACAGTCAGCTCCTGCCCTCCCTCGCCTCTTTCCACAGAAGTAGTCAATTTGATTCCTGTGTACTCCATCTGAGAAGTCCATGTGCATAACTGTTATTTATGTTGTTGAAAAAAGGTATTTGGGGTGAATAAGTCGTTGGTCTTGCAATATTCTGTCATGTGATCTCCAGTGTTATCTGTATCACCAAGGCCATATTTCCCAACTACCAGTGATTCTTCTTTGTTTCTAACTTTTGCATTCCAATCACCAGTGATAATAAACATATCTTGATTGTATGTTTGGTCAATTTCAGTCTGCGGAAGTTGGTAAAAATCCTCAATTTCCTCATCTTTGACATTGGTGTTTGGTGCATGAATTTGAATAATAATAGTATTAACTGGTCTTACTTGTAGTCTTATCTATATTTTCCTATCACTGACAACATTGTATTTCAGGATAGATCTTGAAACATTGTGTGGCGGTTAAGTTTGTGTGTCAACTTGGCTAGGACTGGTTGAGTAGCTGGGCATCCAGATGTAGTATTCCACATGATGAGACTGGTAATCAACTCCATGGTGGAATCTACTGTGAGCAGCTGAGTAGCTGCCTTCCGGTATATGGTCTGCTTCCCATACATAAGAAACAGCTTTGGGACTGGTCTCTAGCTTATCGCACGCTTGAACCCTGCCTGTAACCATGTTATTGTTCAGCAGCCTGCCATGCTCTGCTGACTTTGGGACTTTCAATGGACTTGAATTAATGTCCTGCTGTGTGGTTTGGTAACATCAGGACTGTGCCATTTTATCTGTCTACCTTGGGCTTGTTAGCCTCAACAGCCAGTAGCTGCCTGAGTGAAGAGATGTCTCTAATTTCAGTGGGCCAGGAGCAAGAGGCAGAGCTAAAGCCAAAGGTTGAGGGGCTTTCACACAGCCCATAGAGCCTGGCAGTTAGAACTTGAACTTAAAGCCTCCAAACTGTAAGAGAATAAACTCCTGTTTGTTCAAGTATCCTATTTATGGTATATATTCTTGTCAGAGCAGTACTAGGTAACCAGAACACATTGTGTATAACAATGAAGACCACTCTATTCCTCTTTAATTTGCCATTCACAGCATAGTAGATCATATGGTTGTTTGATCCAAAATGGCCAAAACCATTTAGCTCACTAACACCTCAGATATTGATCTTTATGGGTTCCATTTCATTTTTGACAGCTTTCAATTTTCCTAGATACTTGGCACAGTCTATGTTCTGATTATTAATGGATGTTTGCAGCTGTTTCTTTGCATTTTGAGTCATGCCACATCAGCAAAATGGAGGTTCCAAAAGTTTTACTCCATCCACATCATTAAGGTCATCTCTACTCTGAAGAGGCAGCTCTTCCCCAATCATAATTTGAGTTCCTTCTAACCTGAGGGCCTCCTTTTCCAGGACCATATCAGACAATGTTTCTGGGCTATTTGTAATGTTTCCCAGTTATCACAGTGTTCCACTGCTATTCATAAGATTTTCCCTGGCCAAATCTTTGAGAAATGGATGACCCCTTCCTTCTTCTGAGTCCGTCTTATTCTGGAAACTCTGCTGAAACCTATCCACCAGGGGTGACACTGCTGGTATTTAAAATACCAGAGACATAGCCTTCAGCCTCATAGCAACACAAAAGCCACCATAGTATGACAAACTAACAGACAAATGGTGGAGCCCAAGCATACAAGTCTGTAGTCCTGAGCAATGATAACAAAGTTGACTGAGACATAGATCCTTGTCATATTCTCTATTTTGTTATAGTTCTTTTCTCCATGCTTACTTTAATTATTAAGTGAATCTTCTAATGTATCCTTAAAATAGAGCAAAGCAGGACTTGTTTTCTTTGTATTTTTCAGTGTAGTTGTGGCGATTTGTTGACTGAACACTTCTTTTAGTGTAGTAGTTCAAATAAACTAACAAGAATGAAAAGTTAATTAATTTTTTGTACTTTTTACAGTTCCAGAGATTATTTCAATTTTAATATATTAATCACTTCTCTGAAAATTTGATGGTTGGCTGACTAAATTTACCATTAATTTCAAAATACATTGATTTATATTAGATTCAACATTCTTTTATTTACAAAGGAAAATATGCATGTTTCAGAGTATTAAAAGAAGCAGAAGAAGAAGAAGAAGAAGAAGAAGAAGAAGAAGAAAGAAAATCCACTGCCATCAGGTTGATTCTGACTCATAACAATCTTATAGGACAGGGTAGAACTGCCCCCTAGAATTTCCAAGGCTGTAAATCTTAAAGAAGCAGAGTGCCTCATCTTTCTTTTGCAGTTCACCTGGTGGCTTCAAACATCTGAACATTTGGTTGACAGCCACTGTGCCACCAGAGCTTTTTTTGGAGTATAATAAGATGTTAAATTGAAAGTTTCCCTTGACAACCATAATGATAGATATCAGATTCCAAAGGATGTGCTGAATCATAGACAAAATAACTTGAAGGAAATGATTGCAAAATATTGCAGCAACTTTTTAGCTTAACCCAAAAGAAAAGAAGAAAAGGGTCCAGTGATTGAGAATTAGAGAGAAGAATTTTTTGTGAGAGTTTCAGTTGTGTTATGAAATGCAGTGCTCATTGGGGAAGGGTGGCTATGCATCTTCCTTGCCCCTCAAGTCTAAAGGACAAGGGCCACTTCAAGAAATTGATAAAAGCTGAACACTATGGTAGGAAAAGTGTTTGAGATCTGACTTCTCTTTGAGTATTCTACTTATTTGGAAATCTCCTAATTTCACCATAATATTTGAGGGACAATTTTGCTGGGTATATAAATCTTCATTGGAAATCTTTCCCTTTCAGGTTTTTGTATATACCATCCCATTGCCTTCCTGCCTGCATGGTTTCTGCTAAGAAACCAGAGCTTAGTCTTGTTGGGTGCCCTTTGTAGGTAACTTTTTTTTTCTGTGCTGCTTTCGGGATTCTTTATTTGTCTTTGGTTTTGGTGAGTTTGGTGATGATAGGTGTTGGTGATTTTCTTTTAGGGTCTATCTTATTTGGGGTTTGTTGGACTTCCTGAATGGATATATTATCATCTTTCATCATAACAAGGAAGTTCTCTACCAACAAATCTTGGACAATTTTCTCAGTGGTTTTCTTTTTCTCTTCCCCTTCTGGAATTCTGAGTATACATAGGTTACTCCTTTTGATTGTTTCCCACATGAATCTTAGGCTTTCTTCAGTTTGTTTTGATCTTTTTCTGATTGATCCCTTTCCAAAGAAGTGTTCAGGCATTTGTAGTCAATCTTATTCATTCTATCTTCCATTGATTAGATTCTACTCCTTTGCCCTTTCAATGTGTTATCTATTTCTGAAAATTTAGTATTAATCTTCTGGATTTCTATCTTTAGATTTTATATGATTTCTCATTTTTCATTTATTTTGTCATTTTGTTCTTGTATTGTCTTCTGAAATTGTTCTAAAGTTTTGTCTGTGTTTTCCTTAATTTTATCAGTGTTTTCCTTGATCCATTGTAGGTACCTAAAAATAATTCTTTTGAATTCCTTATCAAGGAGATCTAACTTTGTTTCTTCCTCAAGGGTGCATTCTTGGTCTGTATTCTGGTCCCTTGTTTCTCTTGGTTTATCTTGCTTCTTTGTGTGAACTGTGATGCTCTGTTGTCTCTGAGACATTGTGACTTTATTGTATTTACATTTAATTGGTGATTGCATGTTGGAGTGATTCACTCAAGGTTTTTGTTTTCTTTGAAGTTTTTTTTTGGGGGGGATGTATCTGAGTAAGCAAGGCACTGTGCTCCTCTCTTCACTAGTTGACAGCACTTATGCACTCACCACCTGCCTCCCAGTGATTGTAATAGAGAATGAGAGTTGCTGGACTTTGTTAACTGTTTGTGAAGAGCAGTTGTTAGTCAGGCTCTTTTTGGTGGTTGTGTATTGGCCAGTTCGTGCAGAAGAAAATGGTGCTCCTCATTCAGTAAGTGGAACTGCATGAGGTGCAGATGTGGTTGGGTTGTTAGGGCACAGTTGCTGTCTCCCACTCAGACAAAAACTACAATTGAAAAACCTTTACAAAAGTAAAAACAAGAGTACAAAAAATACACACTGTATAAACACACAGGAACAATCACCAGAAAGAGAAAAAAGAAAAGAAAAAAGAGGAAAGCCAATAAATGAGAGAAAATATTTAAATAAATTATTTAAAAAGCCAAAAGAAATATGAATAAAAAAAGGGTGAATAAAAAAAAAAGAAAAAATAGAGGAAAAAAAATATATGGGGAGAGGGGAATAAGAGAAAAGAAAGGTAGAGTAAGAAAATAATTTAAAAAATAGGGAAATATTAAAAAAGAAAACTAGGTACTGGGAAAACCACAAGAAATAAATGGTAACCAGGAAAAGGGAAGTGAGAAAAATTTGAAAATTTGTACTTGGGTAGGGAAGAAGAAAGAATAATAATAAAAAGGATGAAAATAATAATAAAATAGCTTTTAAACAGGCAAAACTATTTAAAAAAATTAAAAATCTGGGCAGGGTGGGCCAGGGTACCCAGGATCCATCAGAGCACACAGACTGGGATGGAATTCCTGATGGCCCAGAAGGTGGGTGGGAGTGAGGGATGGCAGCACCTCCATTCACCAAGAAGGTGTGATGTATAAGAGTAAAAGGGGGAATATTGCACCTTCCCAGTCCTCAGTGACCAGTATGTCCTTGCAGTTCCTGGCAAATGGAGCCTATTCTTAGGTCCCTGGAATCTGAGAGAGTGCTGTCACTTTAAATATCCAAAATGGTCAAACAGCTTGTAAACATTCAAAATGGCAGCATCTTCCAGACAGGCAAAAGTCCAGACCAAACCTATGTCCCTCTTCACTGTTTCCCCTTTTAGTCACCAGCCACCAGTGCAGTCCTCCGTGTAGCTCCTGGCTAGCAGGGCTGATTTCTGGTTACTTCTTAGGTCCTAACTCCACTTGGCAATATCCAAACTGTCTGTGCCATCTGGATTGCTGATAGACTGCAGCTCCATATGTCTCCTTTGCTGGTGTTTTCATGCAGTTTCTTCTATTAGTTGGAGTTTAGTCCACTGCTGTATCCTTCCCTTCAAAGCTCAGGGCTCCAGGATTATCTTTTGTATCTGTATTAATTGATTCCTCTTTTCTTTGTTGAATAGGGTCTGTGTAGTTTGTCTGCCTAATCTGCCATGTTACTGGAACTATGTTTGAGTATTCTAAAGCCAAAAGTCTGAGGGATTTCAGCTAAAGAAGGTAAAGTATGAAGGTGTGAGAATTGAAGATCAAGTTTAAGAAATAACTGTACTACCAACAAAGGTGGAACAAAAGATGCATGGATCTCTTATGACCATGGGTCATCTTACATAGGTCACATGTAATAGTATGAACTTAAAACTATCTTGATATTTGCCAAAAGGAAGCAATTAGTAGGTCATTGATCCAATAGTGTCTGTTGAATGGACACCCAGAAAAATAGTAGCTGAAGCAGACTGACAGCTAGAGGTATGGAATGTAATATCACAAGAGTTGAGTTAGTCAAACACATAGGGAAACCTCCAAATACCTGTAAAAGAGTTCATTAGAAAGTCATCTTTAAATCTCCACCAAACCCAGAAAGTACAAAGCCCTCTCATTATAGTATCAGTCAACTAAGAAATTTTGCTCCCATTTTCTCCCTTCTGCCTTTCCTTGATAATCCCAGGAAGTGTCAATTGCATGGTGAGTGGTGGAAGGACAAGGGAAAAAGAGGAAGACAGTCATACCTTCACTCCAATGGCAAGTGGCCTGCCGGTAGCCAGCTTCAGCAAAGAAGGAAATACATTTAATGTTAATCTAATTCAGAGATTTGATTTATTTTCTAGAAGTAGGCATTTTTAATTACCCAATGATGATAAAGGGGCTTGAAATGGTATGTGGATTTCAATTAATTTTAGGGTATTTAAAAGTAATTACTTCTTGAATTTTCATCCACAGCCAGCAACCCAACAAGGCTGGTTTAAAGGGACAGTGTGTGAGAAAAATAGAGCTCCTTTAGAATTGTGCCTATGATTCATGCATAGGGAACATGGTAGACTCATGAGTAAGGCTATCTGGGCCCACACATGGAGACAAATAAAAGAGATGCGAGGTGTGGCAAAAAAGAAAGTCTTTAGAGATTTGTTTCTAATTCTAGCCCATGTTTGCATATATAGTACCAATGACTAACCTATCAGACTTTTGTCCTGTTCTGTTGGACAAGCTCCTCAGAATGGTTAGGGCAAATTTTCACTAAACCAATACTAGTTCAAAGATTCCCAAACTTTAGTCATTGCCAATTACATAAAGGTCAGTTGACAATTATCAATTGTCAATTATGCAACAGTCAACAGAGGAGCTTGTTAAACATAAAGATTTTTGAGCTCCAGAGAGTCTGATTCATAAGATGTGTGTTTATTGTTAATCAGCACCCCAGGTACTTATGATGTAGGTGGTCTGGGACCTTTCTTTGGGAAACCCTGGCTAAAGACAATGTTGCTCAAACTTTAAAGGGTATATGAATCACTTGATGATCTTATCAAAATGTAGTTTATTATTCTTTTGTCTAGGGTGGTTGAGATTCTTACAAGCTCTCAGGTGATGCCTTGGACCACACTTTGAGTAGGAAGACTTAGGCCATTTTATCCCAAACCTGTTTTGTTTTAAGAATCACACATAATGCTTATAATCATTGATATATATATATATATATATTCACTTTATATTTTTGGATGAGACTCATGATGTCACCATTTTATGAAAATTATTGTCTGTCAGTTTGTCATGCTGTGATGGCTTGCATGTTGCTGTGACACTGAAAGCTATGTCACTAGTACTTCAAATACCAGCAGCATCACCTGTGGTGGACAGATTTCAGTGGAGCTTCCAGACTAAGTCACACTAGGAAGGAAGACTTAGAAATTCACTTCTGAAAATAATGATAATAATAATAATAAAAAGACCAGTGAAAATCATACAAATAGGAGTGGAACATTATCTGAGAGAGTTGCCTGAAGATGATTCCTCAAGTTATAAGACACTCAAAATACCCCTGAAAAAGAGTTGCTTTCTCAAAGTCGAATTTACCTTTATAGCATGGATGGCTTTCAAGACCCTCATTTGCTGATCTGAAAAAAAAAAAAAAACTCAAAGAGAAACAGCTGCAAATATCCATTAATAATTGGAATGTGGAGTGCACAAAGTGTGAATCTAGGAAAACTGAGGCTGTCAAAAATGAAACAGAACACACAAAGATTGATAAGCTAGGCTTTAATGAGCTAAAATGGACTGATATTGGCCATTTTGAATAGGACAATCATATGGTGCTCTGGTTACCTAGTACTGCTCTGACAAGATTATACTACAAATGATATGCTTGAAGAAACAAGAGTTTATTCTCTTACAGTTTGGAGGCTTTAAGTCTAAGTTCCAAGTGCCAGGCTCTAGGGGTTGTGTGAAAGCCCCTCGACCTTGGGCTTCAGCTCTGCCTCTTGCTCCCAGCCCACTGAAGCTAGAGGCATCTCTTCACTCAGGTGGCTACTAGCTGCTGAGGCTAACAAGCTCAAGGTCAACAAGTAAAATGGCACAGTCCTGATAGGGCAGGACATTAATTCAAGTCCATTGAAAGCTCCAAGATTGGTAAAGCATGGCAGTCTGCTGAACAATGACATGGCTAATTGAGGGTTCAAATGTGCTGTAAGCTAGAGACCATTCCCAAAGCTGTTTCTTATATATAGGAAGCAGACCGCATCCAAAAGATAGTTATTCAGCTGCTCACAGCAGATTCCAACATGAAGTTGATTACCAGTCTTATCATGGGCAATACTGCATCCAGCTGCCCAGCCACTCAACCAGGGCTAGCCAAGTTGACACACAAACTTAACCAACACATATGGCTACTATGCCAGGAATGAAAAATTGAAGAATGGTGGCTCATGAATCATCAAAAAGGACATTTCAATATCTGTCTTGAAGTATAGAGCTGTCACTGAAGGATAATATCCATGTGACTACAAGGATATTACTGTTATTACTGTGATATTAATATTACTGTTATTCATATTTACACACAAACTATAAACACCAAAGATGAAGAAATTGAATAGACGCTCTTCAACAAAGAAATGGGAAACTAATTAACACAGACACAGAAGATAATCTTGGACCCCTGGCCTTGAAGGGAAGGATACAAAAGTGGACTAAACACCAACTAGCAGAAGAATTTG
>NW_006921895.1:1225972-1226732 GCF_000298275.1 Orycteropus afer afer | reverse complement strand
CAAATCTCTTGGCATAACTGAGTGAGTGCTTCCAGTGTGGCATTTGTTTGTTGAAACATCTCAATGGGTATTCCATCAATTCCTGGAGCCTTGTTCTTTGTCAATTCCTTCAGTGCAGTTTCTACTTTTTCTTTCAGTACCATTGGTTCTTGATCATATTCCACCTCCTGGAATGGATGAAGATCTACCAGTTCTTTTTGTTACAGTGACTCTGCGTATTTCTTACATCTTCTTTTGATGTTTCTTGCATAATTCAATATTTTTCCCATAGAATCTTTCAATATTGCAACTTGAGGCTTACATTTTTTCCTCAGTTCTTCCAGCTTGAGAAATGCCAAGTGTGTTCTTCACTTTCGGTTTTCTAACTTCAAATCTTTGCACATTTTGTTATAGTAATTGGCTTTGTCTGCTCAGTTGCTCTTTGAAATCTTCTGTTCAGCTCTTTTACCTTGTCATTTCTTCCATTTGCTTTAGCTACTCTCCACTCAAGGGCAAATTTCGAGAGTCTCTTCTGTCATTTATTTTAGTCTTTTCTTCTTTTCTCATCTTTTAGTGACCTCTTGCTTTCTTCATGTATGATGTTCTTGATGTTATCCTACAATTATTCTGGTTTTCAGTCATTGCTGTTCAATACATGAAATCTATTCTTTAGATGGTCTCTAAATTCAGAAGGAATATATTCAAGATCATATTTTGGCTCTTATGAACTTGTTTCAGCTGTCTTTAGCTTCAACTTGAACTTGCATATGAGCAGTTGGTG
>NW_006921895.1:1213342-1217368 GCF_000298275.1 Orycteropus afer afer | reverse complement strand
ATAGGGTTGGCAGACAATGGTCCTATAAGTTTATATGAATGATCAGAATTCCCAGGTTTATAGTAGAGCTGACAAGGGGCAAGGTTGTGGTCACTATTTGGTCACAGCCAGCTACCCAGAGTGACTGAGTAGTTGAACCTGCGGGCTTGGGACCATAGTCACAGGGGACACCAAGCTTAATTGGCATAACACACTATATAAAACATTGTTCCACCTCCTACTTTGGCAAGTAGCTACTGGGATCTTAAGAGCTAGTAAGCTGCCATCTAGATGCAACGATGGGTCTCTCCTTGTCAACAGCAAAGAAGAAAGAAGAAAAGCAAAATTAATGGAAGCAATCAGTCCTAGCAACTGGTACACCATCTGATCTGCAATCTATACAACTATGAGACCAGAAGAACTAGATGTTACCCAGCTACCACTGTCATCCACTAGGAAGGGACGTAGGAGATCCTGGATAGAGAGCGAGAACAATGTGGAACAAAACTCAAAATCATTTGGAGGGGGAAAAGAAGAAAGTGAGGACCAGATTTGCTGGTCCAATAGAGCCTGGTGAAACCACTAAGACTATGGCCCCTAGCTGCCCTTCGAGGTCTGGAATTGAACCCACACGGGTGGTTGCTAGCCAAACAATGTACAGGCATGTGAGTTAAACATTTACCTCAAGTAGACTCACGCCCTGGAGAGAACAATCATGGGAGAAGGAAGGGTTGCTTATGCACAGGGAGACAGCTCAGGGCGCAGGAGAGTATGGAGGGATGGTCACTGGGAAGAGGTAACTATGGGGAGGAAGTGGGAGGGGAGCTGTTGCATTGTAAATTTTGGTCAATGACATGAGACAAAGTATATGTGAACTGCTGTATGGAAAGTAAATTTGCTCTGTAAATCTTCACCAAAATCACAATAAATTAAAATAAATAAATAAATAAAATGATTTTTTTAAAAAAAAAAGATGAAGAAATTGAAGATTTTACCAACTTTTCAAGTCTGGAATTGATCAAATATGCGATCAAGATGCACTTATAAGTAGTGATTATTGGAATACAGAAGTTGGAAATAAAGAAGGATTGGTTGTTAGAAAATATGACCTTGGTGATAGAGATGAGGTTGGGGATCACATGATAGAATTGCAAGAGCAATGACATATTCATTGTAAATACCTTTTTTCAAACAATGTAAATGATGACTGCACACAAGGAAGGTTTCTGGTGGTACAATACTCAAAGCATATGGCTGCTAACTAAAAGGTCAGCAGTTTGAACCCACCAGTTTCTCTGCGGGAGAAAATTGAGGCAGTCTGAGTCCATAAAGATTTATAGTCTTGAAACACTAAAAGGTCACTATGAGTTAAAATTGACTGGATTGCAATTTTTTTTTTTTTTTTTTTGGTATACACGAGGACCTCATCAGATGGCATGCACAGGAATCAAACTGACAACATCTGTGCAAAAAGACTATGGAGAAGCTAAATATCAACAAGTCCAGGGGCTGACTGTGGAGCAGAGCATCAATTGCTCATATGAAAGCTCAAGGTGAAGCTGAAAAAAATTAAAACAAGTCCATGAGAGCCAAAATATGACCTTGTGTATATCCCATCTAAATTAACAGAGTATCTCTGGAATAGATTGAACTCATTGAACACTAATGACCAAATAGCAGACAAGTTTTGGGATGACATCAAAGACATCATACATGAAGAGAAGAAAAGGTTATTAAAAAGACAGGAAAAAAAGAAAGACCAAAATAGAAGTCAGAAGAGACTTGGAAACTTGGTCTTAAATGTATAGTAGCTAAAGTGAATAGAATAAATGATGAAGTAAAAGAGTTGGACAGAAGATTTCAAAGGGCAGCTCAAGAAGATAAAGTAAAATATTATAACTAAATGTGCAAAGACTTGGAGTAAGAAAATGAAAAGTGAATATAACATCTGGCATTTTCAAACTACACAACATTGAAGGAAAAGGTGAAGTCTCAAGTAACAATACTGAAGTATTCTATAGGCAAAATATTGAATGATGCAGGAAGCATCAAAAGAAGATGGAAGGCATGCACGGAGTCACTACACAAAAAAGAATTGGGCATTCAACCAGTTCAGGCAGTAGCATATGAGCAAGTATTGAAGGAAGAAGTCCAAGCTACACTGAACACATTGGCAAAATACAGGACTCCAGAATTGAGAAAGCAATCATGGGTGAATAGAAGGGCTTTGTATGCACAGGGACATAGCTCAAGGGGCAGGAATGCATGGAGGGAAGGACACAGGGAAGAGTAACAATGGGGAGGAAGTGGAAGAGGAGCTGTTGCATTGTGGTAAATTATAGTCAATGTCATGAGAAAAAGTGTATGTGAACTGCTGTATGGAAAATGAAGTTGCTCTGTAAACTTTCACCCAAATCACAATTAAAAAAAAAAAAAAAAGAGATTCCAGAAATTGATGGAATACCAACTGAGAAATTTCAACATATTGATGCATCACTGGAAGCACTTACTCATCTATGCCAAGAAATTTAGAAGACAGGTATCTGACCAACCAACTGGAAAAAATCTGTATTTGTGCTCATTCTAAAGAAAAGTGATCTAACAAATTGCAGAAATTATTGAACAATATGATTAATAGAACACACAAGTAAAATTTTGCTGATGATAATTCAAAAATAGTTGTAGGAGTACATCAACAGAAAACTACCAGAAATTCAAGCAGGATTTAGAAGACAACATGGAACAAGTGATAACATTGCTGATGTCAGATATATTTACTCTGAAAGCAAACAATACCAGAAAGATGTTTACCTGTGTTTATCAACTATTCAAAGCCATTTGACTCTGTGAATCATAACAAACATGGATTACATTGTAAGAATTAAATTCCAGAACTCTTCATTGTGTTCATTTGGACCTGTAGATAACACAAAAGGCAGTCTTTCAAACAGAACAAGAGAATATTGAGTGTTTTAAAATAAGGAAAAGTATTGGTCAGAGTTGTATCCCCTCACCAAACTTATTTTATCTGTATGCTGAGCCAATAATCTGAGAAGGGGGACCACATGAAGAAGAATGTGGCAAGGATTGGAGGAAAACTCATTAACAACCTATGATATGCAGATGAAACAACATTGCATGCTCAAAGTGAAGAAGACTTGAAGCACTCACTGATGACTATCAAAGACTACAGCCTTTAGTATGGATTACACCTCAACATAAAATATCAAAAAACCTCATAACTATACAAATAAGCATACTACAATGGAGAAAATATTGAAGTTGTCAAGTATCTTTTACTTGGATCCACAATAAACACCCATGAAAGCAGCAGTGAAGAAATCAATGTATTTCATTGGGAAGATTTGTTGCAAATGATCTCTTTCAAGTATTAATAAGCAAAGATGTCACCTTTAGAACTAAGGTACACCTGATCCAAGCCACTGTATTTTCAATTGTCTCATGTACATGTAAAAGGTAGACAACAGATAAGGAAGAGCAAAGAATAATTAATGCCTTTGAATTATAGGGTTGTTGAAGAATATTGACTATACCTGTAAGAAGGATGAACTACTGGGTTTTGGAAGAAGTACAATCAGAAGACTCCTTGAAAGTGAGGATGGTAAGACTTTGTCTCATGTACTTTGGGCATGTTATCATGAGGGACCATGTTTTCAAGTGGGAGAAGGACAACTTGTAGATGTAAAGTAGAGGGTCAGTGAAAAAGAGGAAGACCCTCAACAATATGGATTGACAACATGACTGCAACAGTAGGCTCAAGCATAGCAATGATTGTGAGAGTGTAACAGGGCCAGACAATGTTTCATTTTCTTAGATATATGATAACTGAGTCATAACCAACTGGAGAGCACCTAACAACAACAATTTTTTTTTTTTTTAATTGTGATTTGGGTGAAGATTTACAGAGCAAATCCTTTCCATACAGCAGTTCACATACACTTTGTCTCATGACATTGACCACAGTTTACCACAATGCAACAGTTCCCCTCCCGCTTCCTCCCTATAGTTACCTCTTCCCTGTGTCCA
>NW_006921895.1:1211996-1212697 GCF_000298275.1 Orycteropus afer afer | reverse complement strand
AAGCCATGACCACAACCTTGCCCCTTGTCAGCTCTACTATACACCTGGGAATTCTGATCATTCACATAAACTTATAGGACCATTGTCTGCCAACCAACAACAAATTTTTTAAAGACTAGTGGCCGAGTAGTGTTAGAGTTTAGAAGACCCAAAGACCAAATCTAAACCCACTGCCTTTGAGTCAGGTCTGACTCATATCTACCCCTCCTTGGGTTTCTGAGGCAATATCACTATGGAAGTAGATTGCCCAATCTTCCTTCTGAGGAGTGGCTGGTGAGTTTGAACCACCAGCCTTCTAGTTAGCAGTCAGATGCCTTAGGCACTACACCACCAGAGCTCCCGAAGACCCAAAGAGAGTCTACTATAACAGAGATGATCTAACTATAGCTCATGGGCCAAAGCAGACTTCTGTTTATTTAGGTACAGCCCTACAGTTAGAAATGGTTCTTACATTTTTGAACAAGTCAAACCAAAAAGACAGTTGCTCTCAAATTGATTTTTACTCATAATGACCTTAAAGGACAGAGTAGGACTAGCTGTAAAGCTGCTAGTGTTGTTTCTGTAAGGATTGCAGGTATTTTATAACACTGGTGTCTGTGCAAGATTAGCCTGAGCTGAATCTATCCTTGAGCTAGAGTATACTTCTCTTCACTGACCCTCATCTGATCCTCTCAGGTGTTTATTGTATTTAACTATAGCTT
>NW_006921895.1:1201452-1210546 GCF_000298275.1 Orycteropus afer afer | reverse complement strand
TTCTTTTGTTATAAGTCTGTTCAAGTATTCTGTCTGTGAGTGGGATAGTTTAGGTAGGTCTTGTGATTCTAGAAATTTGTCTATTTTGTCTAGGTTCCCAAATATGTTGGAAAATGGTTTTTAATAATGCTCTGTCAGTATCTTTTATATTTCAGTTGGTTCTGTTGTAATGACACTCTTTTTGTTTGCTATTCTTGTAATTTCCTTTTTGTTTTGTTGATTTTCTCTAATTTTTTTTGTTTTCCATTTCATTTATTTCTGCTGATCTTTATTATTTCCTTACTTCTAGATACTGTAGGATTCTTTTATTTTTTTTCTCATTGTTGGAGTTGAGTTAGAGTGTTGATTTTGTTTCTTTCCTCTTTTTCAATGTGCACTTATTGCTATAAACTGACCTCTGAATACTGCTTTTGCTGTGTCCCATAAGTTTTGGTATGATGTATCTTCAGTCTCTTTTGTTTCTAGCAATTTTTTTTTTATTTCACTTTTTATTTCTCCTATTTCCCAGTAGTTTTTGAGCAGTGAATTGTTCAGCTTCCACGTTTGATGTTTTTCCCTTGATCTTCCTATTATTAATTTCTAATTTTATTTTGACTTTCTATTTCTGATTTGGTTTTAGTGTTGATGTCATGGATCCTGATTTTGTTGATCTCTGTCATGGGTTCTCTATTGGAAGGACTTCCTTAAGCATTTCTTGTAGGGTTGGTCTGGTTTTCACAAAATCTCTTAATTTCTGTTTATCTGAGAATGCTTCGATTTCGCCTTCATATTTGATGGACAATTTGGCTGTATATAGGATTCTTGATTGGAAGTTCTCTTCCTTCAGTGTTTTATATATGCTGTACCATTGCCTTGTTGCCTGAATGGTTTCTGCTGAGTAATCAGACCTCAGCCTGTTTGATTATCATAAATAATATTTCTTTTGTCCTAGGCAGGTCACAAAATTCTTTCTTTGTCTTTGGTTTTTGAGAGTTAATAATATGCCTCAGTGTTTTTCTCTTGAGATCTATCCTGTATGAGGTTTTATGGGCTTCTTGGAGAAATATCTTTTCTTCCTTCATGATATGGAGGAAGTTTTCTGTTAGTAGGTCTTCCACAATTTTTCTCAGTGTGTTTTTTTTTTTTTTTTTTTTTTTTCACCTCTTCTTGTTCTCTAATTCCAATGAGGCATATGTTGTTTCTTTTCATGTTGTCCCGTATAACTCTTAGGTTCGCTTCATTTCTCTTAAATCTTTGTTCTGATTTTTCTCCATACAGGCTGGTGCCAAGGAATTTGTCTTCTAGTTGGGAAATGCGTTCTTCAGCCAGTTCTATTGTACTCTTTTTAGCTTCCACTGTATTGTGTAATTATGTAATTTTGGTATTCATCTTCTGGATTTCCAGCTGCCTTTTTGTTTGAGTTCTGATTGTGCATTAATCTTGTTATTTAGTTCTTGAATTGTTTTCCTGAGTTCTTCCAGGGAACTGTCTGTGTACTCCTTGCCTCTTTTTCTTTAGGCTCTTGTAGAGCTCTATAAACATACCTTCTAAATTTCTTCTCAGATAATTCTATTACTTCCTCTTCCTCCATGTTTAATGAAACCTTTATTTTGGGTTTTATTTCTAATATCTTTTCCTGTTTTTTTTGTCTGATTTGAGATTCCCTTTTGTTTCCTAGATATGTTGAGGTTGTCTTTAACTGCTGGTTATGCATTGATTTGTTTTGTCTTGGTTTTATGAGTTAATATTTTGAAAAGTTGGAGCTAGTATTTTGTTGTTGTTGTTTTGTTTTTTTGGCTATTAATTCAGGTGTGCTGGGTTGCTCTGCAGTTTTCTTTGTGATGATGGAATCGCTGTGTGGAATGTAGATGCAGGTCTCTGTTTGTCATAAAGGGAGTTTAGGTTTCAAGCCAGCAGGTGTTATGTTGGCTGAATGTGGTTTTTCTCTTGGGTGATGGAAGATAGAGGTGGAGAAAGTAGGAGGAGAAGAGAGAACAAAGAAAGACTCCAAGGTGCCAGGAGCAGTTTCTAGGGCTTTGAGAAGGCTGCTAATGATGATGTGGTACTGTTATTCATAGGCCCACAGCTCAAGTTCAGCAAAGACTCCAATTGTTAGGGGACTACCACTTTTTGCCAGATTCAGACACATGCAAAAACTCTGCTCTCGAAGTCCCTCCATACCAAAAAGCTGACCTAAGATAACTGCCCCATTCCACGATCTGCTGCAGGAGTTCCTCTCAGGGCCTGCCCACTTGTGACATTAATGTTCTCCTGCTTGTGGGCTTCAGCAGTACCAGAGCCAGAGAAATCTCTGCTCCCACCAAGCAGTCCCAACTTTACTGACAAAAGCAGGTGCTGAAGGTAGATCCATGGAGTGGCTGCAGGTTCTCTGGTGTGATGTGTTCTCTCCACTGCCCCAGGAGGTCTCCAATGGCCTTTCTTGCCTCCTGGTCAACACTCTTCAAGGCAGGTTCCCCTGTTTTTGTTATTTTTCCCCTTCCCCTTTCTCCTTTCTAATCCTACTGCCCTGAGTTTGGCATACTCTGATTTAATGAGCTGTTCAGCGCACCAGAATCCCTATTTCAAACTGCTGCAACTAGTTTTTCAGGCACTAAGAAGCTAGAGGGAATTAGTGTGAGGACTACTAAGGAGACATCATTTGGGGGCAGAATGTGGAAATTATTAAACAATATCATTAATATCACACACAAATAAAATCTTGCTAAAGATAATTCAAAAATCTCTGCAACAGTATATTGACAGAGAACTTCCAGAAATGCAAGCTGGGTTCAGAAGAGGACATGGAATGAGGGATATCATTGCTGATGTCAGATGGATCTTGGCTGAAAGTAAATAATACCAGAAAGATGTTTACTTGTGTTTTATTGACTATTCAGAAGCATTCAACTGTGAAGATCATAACAAATTATGGATAACATTGAGAAGAATGGGAATTCCAGAACACTCAATTGTGCTCATGAGGAACTTGTACATAGACCAGGACGCTGCCATTTGAACAGAACAAGGGGATACTGCATGGTTTAAAATATGGAAGGTAGGATACTAGGGTTGTATTCTTTCAACATACTTATTGAATTTCTATGCTGAGCAAATAATCTGAGAAGCTGAACTACATGAAGAAGAATGTGGCATCGGGTTTGGAGAAAGTCTCATTAACAACCTACGATATGCAGATGAAACAACATTGCTTGGTGAAATTGAAGATGACTTAAAGCACTTACTGATGAAAATTAAAGATGTGATAGTTGCAGCTGTGTGTCAACTTGGCTGGACCACAACTCTGTGTGGTTTAAGCAATTGGGAAGTGGGTTGTTGCCATGGTGGGATCAAATATATATGTTTTGAGCAGCCAATCTGTTGAAAGGGAGTTCTCTAGGGATGTGGCCTACTTCCAGTATATTTATGGACATCCTGGGAAAATAGACATTCTTCTGTGGATCAGGATTCTGTTGTGTTGCCTACAACAGTCTGTGAGTGAACAGTCTACCATTCATCCTGGAGATCTTGCATTTGTCATTCATTGGAGTCAACACCCAATATACTGCCTGCCTGTTTTGAGCTCATCAGCCCCTGCAGCTGTGTGAGTTGGGAAAAGCCTCCAGCTTGATGTTTGATCCAAGAACTTTGGATTTGCCAGCTTCTATAAGTGTGTGAGCCATTTTCCTAAGATAAATTCCTTTATATATATATTTTTTTTCAATCACCTCCTAGCATGGGAGAGCTGGACAATGAATAAGGAAGATCGAAGAAAAGTTGATGCTTTTGAGTTGTGATGTTAGAGAAGAAAAGTGAAAGTGAAGTTGTCTGCCAGAAGAATGAACAAATCTGTCCTGGAGGAAGTGCAGCCAGAATGCTCCTTGGAAGTAAGAATGGTCAGACTTCACCTGACCTACTTTGGTGATGCTGTCAGAAGGGATCATTTTCTGGAGAATCATATCATGCTTGGTAAAGTGGAAGGTCAACCAAAAAGGAGAAGGCCCTTTTTGAGATGGGTTGACATAGTGGCTGCAACAGTGGGCTCAGGTATGGCAAGGAGTTTGAGGCTGGTACAGGACCAGGCAGGGTTTTGTCCTATTGTACAGAGGGTTGCTATGTTAGTGTAGTGCCTAAGGCACTTGACTGCTAACCATAAGGCTGGCAGTTCAAACCCACCAGCAGCTCCTCCGAAGGAAAGTTGGGAAATCTGCTTCTGTAGTGATATTGTCTCAGAAACCCAAAGAGGGGTAGCTATGAGTCGGGTCCAACTCAACAGCACATAACAACAACAACAACAAATGAGTCAGAGACTACTAGATGGCACCTAACAACAACATAGGTATATTTTACCACAAAAAGAAACTGTTAACAAACATTTCAAACATAAAAGACAGTGTTTAAGAAGAATGGGGCTGGTCTTTGAATTTCTGGAATGTATTTATAAATATACCTTTGGGAATGTAGAACATTATATACATTTGGTAGCAGTAGTGCATGTAGTGCTTTTAATGTTTCTGAAATTTTAAGTTCCTTTTAAACATCAGGATTTCAAGTCCCATTGGAAGTATCTACTAACTAGACAGAATTTTTTCTCCCCTTCAGCCTGATCCATTGATCATGCAAACTGCTCAAGTAGGGCAAAAAAAGTGAAATGAGGATTGCTTTATTATGATTAAGCTGTAGACCAGGCATTGTTTGGCTCCTTTTTGTCTATAACTATCATCTAGGAAAACTGAGGTATGATTTGCTCATTTCAGTCTTACCACCAAGTAGATCAGCATGGCTATCATAGTGCCTGTCAGCCCAGGGTGTCTTCATGGTGATGGACAGGCAAAGGTTAGACAGCCTTCAATCAAGGGATGGACGCTTAGTTTCATCTCACACAAGATACTGAAAATGTTTCATTTCCATGTGTATTCCGAGCTATTAGGGAGCTCTGGTAGCATAGTGGCTAAGGCACTTGACTGCTAACCAGAAGGCTGGCGGTTCAAACCAACCAGCCACTCTCCGGAAGGAAGATGAGGCAATCTACTTCTGTAGTGATACTGCCTCGGAAACCCAAGGAGGGGTCGCTATGAGTCGGGTTGACTCGATGGCATGTAACAACAATCTGAGCTATTAAGGAAACAGAATTTAAGTATGTAATTGTTTCAATATAGTATAGTATATTTTTATTAACTTTATTGTTACATAATTAAATACAATAAACTGCCCATTCAACTGTTCCTATTTGCTATGTTTTGAAAAATGTGTAAACCATTGTTTAGGGTCAGAAAAATGAGGGAAACCTTCAATGAATTGTATTGGCACAATAGCTACAACAATAGACTCACACATACTAATGATTATAAAGATTGCAAAGGACCAGGCAAAACTTTTATAGGCATAAGGTTGCCATGATAAGAGCCAGATATGGCAATTAACAACAACTACATAAACCCTAGTAACCACCGCCAGAATAAAAATTCAGAACATTTCCATTGTCCCCAAAACTTTTCTTCATCCCTTTAAAATCCATCCTTCCCTCAACTCCTGATGACCACTGATCTGCTTTGTCACCATATACCATGTATTCTAGAATTTCATATGAACAGAATTATACAGTATGTGCTTTTTCGTGTTTTTAGCTTCTTTTGTACAGTATATTTTTAAGTTACAGATTCAATTCATACTAAATAACTATATGATAAAGACCAAATAAGCTAAGAAAGATCAGTTTAAAAAATGAAACAAAACTAGAATCCAATTCTCATCAATTCATTGTAGGATTATGTTAATATGCATTTTTTTTTTCATAAAATGAGACTACTATTAAGGAAACTTACATATCATGCTTAATAAACATCTTGTGATGGTGTTATTGTTAATAATAGTGTGGTGAGTTAAAAGACTGTTTCTACAGAAAACATAAATTTCTGTCAAAGAAATTTGAAATATTGGTTGATTTTTACAGAAGGTGACACTAATGTGTGTTAGGGAAAGTAATTCACAAAATGAAACAATTCAGAAGTAAAATGCAGAATTCTCAACAGTTAGCAAGGACATAAGACATACAAAGAAGAAAAAAAAACACTACACTAAATTTATGTACTTAGAGAAAAGATCAGTCAGAATTAAGAAGTTATAGAGTGTTTTTAAAGAAAGCAAGCTGTGTTGTTTTCAGGTATCATTCATTCTGCTGGAAGACACAGACAGGAGGGGTCTTTGTCCCATCATTTCAAGTTATTTCTATAAAGATTGGAATCACTTCTGAGGAGTCCAGTCACGGTTCAGCAGCTGTAATAAGCACACCAGGAGTTTCCCATATTTGTAGAGAGAAGCCTACTTCTCCACACTAAATTTTCTTTGAAATTTTCTACTTTATTTTGATGAGGAAGTAAGCCCCTCAATAATAACCAAAAGATGGGCAGTTTCAGTTCTTCCCAGTGGGGCCTCTGAAGAAAGACCTGGTGATCTACTTCTGAAAAAAATAATCATTGGGGAAAAGTCCTACAGACCATGGTTCTACTCTGACACACATGGGGCCAGTGTGGGTAGGAATTGATTTGATGGCCACTAGTTTTGGTTTGCTTATAACAAGAATGTTGTTGTGCATCAGTGGTGAGAGAAAGTTAAATTCCCAATAAAATCTGTATTCATAATTTGCTACTCAGCAAACATTATAACCTCTTTCTAAGGAATATTACCAATGCCTCTTTGAGATAACTTTTTAAAGTCTGTTAAATCTTCCACTGAATGTATTGAGATCTGCTCTACTCTTCCAGAAGCTTCATGGATCTCCTGTTCCCTATGTAAGTGTCACCAGGCTCCTCTTTTCCTGATGACCTCAAGGCAATGCTTGGAGGGGGCTTTAGTTATTCTTGGTGATAAAAGAAGAATGTTGTTTTTGCATGTGTAGGCATGGACTATGTGTGTGATCTTTGGCTTCTAGTAATCATGTCCCCTGTTTCATTCATCCTGTGGTGTACTTCTCATTATGAGAAAGTCTTATTTTTAAACTTTGTGGTCTTTTTTTCCCCACAACACTTAGATTTCAGGATAGTCTGGCTGAATTCTTAAGAACTGGAATTGGTGGTTTCCTAAATGTCATCTTTCACTTAAACTAATACATTTTTCCCACATTTTACTATAACTTAAATTGAAATGTATTTTATGATATTTTATTTATTGATTAGTTGATTGATAAGTTGTCAGGCAACAGTTTCAGATAATCGCTGACTACAGATATTTACTCTGTGTCCTGTTGCCCTCATTTCAATTAAACTATGCACATTGTACTGCAAATGTTGAATTTAATTACTCACTAAAATGTCTTTAATGTAAACACAACCATTCTGACTGATGAACGTCACTTAGTCTTGCAGTATGTCATACTCTTTTGGCTTGTGTGTTTCTGTGAGGCTAGAGGGTATGCCGCCAGTATTTCAAATGCCTGGAGGGTCACCCATGGTGGACAGATTTTAGCAGCACTTCCAGACTAGGACAGAGTAGGAAGAGGGTGGGACTATACATTTCTTAAAGAATTGGCTGATGAAAACCTTCTGAATAGTGGTGAAAGACTGTCTGGTATATTACTGGAAAACAGAGTGAACAAGTATGATGAAAGGATACAAAACTGACAAACACACTTCCTGACTTTAAACCATGCAATATCCCTTTGTTCCGTTCAAATGACAGCTTCTGAGTCTATGTACAGGTCCCTTATTTAAGGATTCTGGAATTCTCATTTTTCTTAATGTTATTCATAATTTATTGTGATCCACATAGTCAAATGCCTTTGCATAGTCAGTAAACACAGGTAAACATCTTTCTGGTATTTGCTTTCAGCCAAGATCCATGTGTTGTTAGCATTCCATGACCTCTTCTGAATCCAGCTTGAATTTATTTCCTTGTCAATATACTGCTGCAACCATTTTTGAATTAAACAGAAAACCAAACACACTGCTGTGGAGTTAGATCCAACTCATAGCAACCCCTCCGTGGGGTTCCAACGTGGTATCACTACAGAAGTAGATTGCCCAACCTTCCTTCTGAGGTGTGACTGGTGTGTTTGAACCTCCAGCCTTCTGGTTGGCAGTCAAATGCCTTAGGTACTACACCACCAGAGCTCCATTTTATCTTCAGCAAAATTGTAATTGTGTGTGATGTTAATGATATTGTTTGATAATTTTCACGTTGTTTTGCATTACCTTTCTTTGGAATGGGCAAAAATATAGATCTCTTCCAGGATGTTGGCCAGCTAGCTGTCTTCCAAATTTCTTGGCATAAAAGAGTAAGGACCTGCAGTGCTGCATCTGTTTATTGAAACATCTCAATGGGTATTCCATCAATTCCTGAAGTCTTGTTTTTCACCAATTCCTTCAGTGCAGCTTGTACTTCTCTCTTTAATACTGTTGGTTTTTGATCATAGGTTACCTCCTGAAATGGTTGAATGTAGACCAAATCTTTTTTGTTCAGTGACTGAATTCCTTTCATTTTGTTTTGATGCTTCCTGCATCGTTCAATATTTTTCCCATAGAACTCTTCAGTACAGTGACTCAAGGCTTTAATTTTGTCTTCAATTTTTTCAGTTTGAGAAATGTTTAACATACTATACTAGGATACTGTTGTTGTTGCTGCTGCTGTTGTTATGTGTCGCACAGTCAGACCCAACTCATAGCGACCTCTCCTTGGGTTTCTGAGGTGGCATCACTACTGAAGTAGACTGCACAACCTTCCTTCTGATACTGAGATACTAGGAATCTAAGATACTAGGAATCAAATATTAATTTTGGGGGGAATTACCATATTTTCTTATATTTTTGCAAAGCAATTGGCAAATTCACCATAAAATACAAGAAAGAAAAATACATGAAGTTATGCTTCATTTATTGCAAAATAATTGCCTATTTCTTGCCAAGGAGGAAAGTAGAGGCATTAGAATGCTAATTGCTTGGAAGAAAATCCCACAGATGACAGTGGAGAACTCTCTTCATAATGTTCCTTATGACCCAGATGATGATATTGCTTAGGAAACATGGACATAACAATCTGCATTGAAAGCCATTTGTCAGATTTTGACTGTAAAAGTGTCTTAGGAACACCTTGTTGTTGTTATTGTTATGTGCCATCGAGTCGG
>NW_006921895.1:1188983-1195241 GCF_000298275.1 Orycteropus afer afer | reverse complement strand
AGGATTGCTGACACACCGCAGCTCCATATGTCTCCTTTTTTAGTGTTTTCATGCTGGTTCCTTTACTAGTTGGAGTTTAGTCCACATCTGTATTCTTCCTTTCAAAGCTCAGGGCTTCAAGATCTTCTGTATCTGTGTTTATTGGTTACCCTTTTCTTTGTTGAAGCTACACTGAAGGCTTCGGCAAAAAAGAAGACTCCAGGAATTGATGGACAACCAAGTGATATGTTTCAACAAATGGATGCAGCACTGGAAGCACACACTCATCTTTGTCAAGAAATTAGGAAGACAGTTACGTGGACAACTGACTGAAGAGATTCATATTTGTGCTCATTCCAAAGGAAGGTGGTCCAACAGAATGTGGAACTAATCAAACAATATCATTATTAACATATGCAATTAAAATTTTGCTGAAGATAATTCAAAAGTGGTTACAGCAGTATATCCACAAGGAACTGTCAGAAATTCAAGGCAGATTCAGAAAAAGATATGGAATGAGGAATTTGATTGCTGTTGTCAGATGGATCTTAGCTGAAAACAGACAATACTTGAAAGGTGTTTCTCTGTGTTTTATTGACATTGCAAAGGCAATTAACCATGTGGATCATAACAGATTATGGATAACATTGCAAAGAATGGGAATTCTGCAAGGCTCAATTATACTCATGTGGAGCCTATTCATAGACTAAGAGTCAATGATTTGAATAGATCAAGGGAATATTGTGTAGTTTTAAACCAGGAAACACGTGCTTCAGGTTTCTATCCTAATATCTATACCTAATAATAATTGTGTATCAATATTCCAATTGCTAATATGGGTAAGTTGTATAACAAATTAGCAATTGGAATTTTGATACACAATTGTGTTTAGGGAAATAACACTAAAAATTTACTTTCTCATTACAGGACTTGTATATACTTGCACCTGCCTGTGTGTGATTTAAAAAATTAAAAATTAAAAATGATTGATGTCATCTTTTACTGTTCCAAAGCTCTTGAATGCTGCCTCCCAAATTTTAGCATGCATAAGAATCAACTATAGAATAATTTAAGATGTAAATTCTTGCTTCTATGCCCTACCACTAGGTTCTGATGCAGCAGTTGTGGTGTGGGGGCTGAGATTCTGATTTACAAACAGCCTCTTAGGTGATGCCTTTCCTGCTTGTCCACAGACCACCCTTTGGGAAGTGCAGACTAGAAATTCCCAATTTGGACCCATGTGCCTGTCATCCTCCAAAAGGTTAACCTAGGCAGGCTCCCATGGAGGCTAGGGAAACTTCTAAGAGAGAGAAAGGGTACATGCAAAATCTCTTGAGGCCTAGACTCACAACAAGCCCCTCTTCATTTCTGCCACATTCTACAAGCAAAAACAGGTCACAAGACATCCCAGAATCGAGGGATAGGGAAAGACTCCACCTCTTGGAGAATATTCAGAGGCTTAGTGCAAAGGTCTAGGATACAAGAAACATTAATCATGGCCAGAAATGCCATCAATCTACCACAGCATCTAAGACAAAAACTCCAAGGTCATCTCCTCACGTCATATTCTTAAAAGAATTGCCAATAAGCCTAAGTGAAAAGCAAGTTGATTTGGGTTCATTCAGTTTGTTGGGTTTAACTATTTAATAAACGAAGCCCACATAGGATTTTTTTCAACCATTTGAAAACTGAAGAGATGTAAAATAAAAAATAAAATTGTTATTGATATTTGTTTTTATTTAAGAATAGGTTATGAAGTCTTGGTGGGTAAATTGGACTCATGAACATGACAGATGATTTATCACCAAACATAACAAAGAATAGGAAAATAAAAACAAACATCAAACAATAAACTACAAAATCTAGGAAATTTTCATAAAAATTGTGCTATACAAATCACTTACAGTTAATAAGTTGATAATCTTAATTCTCATCTCCCTTATAAATATATGAAAAAGAGTACGTTTCAGTTGGGGATGTAAAAATAACTTCTAACTCCAAAAGTTCATGATTTTATATAAATCTTAGACTGAACAAACCCTAGAGTTTTTTCTAAATTTGTGTTGACCTTCTCTGGGAGGCAGAGTGCCACATTCCCTGCTTAAGAAAGACTCCTTTGGCCCCTTAAATGTCTTTCTACCACTGCAAAAGACCTTTGATAAGAAATCTGATGCCTATGTTCCTGGAGGAAATGGTTTCTTGAACATATGAGATCAGACCACATGGGTTCAAACTGTCTTCCTTATACAGTAATACATATCCGATCAGTTGCTTTTACAAGACAGAGCCCATTCTGCCCACAGGTTTTCTCATCTCTAAGTTTTTGGGCATCAAGTTACCCAGGCTCTTCTAAGTTTAATTAGTTTGTTTTTAATACTTATATTTTAATGTTCTGATATTATTCTCAAACAATAAAGTGTTGCTTATATTTTTTAAAATCTTTCCTCAACCCACTCTTATAACCCTATAACCTACATTCAGCAAGCACACAAAAGGAGGAGGATGACAAAAAGACTACTTCTAGAAGTTAGGCTGGGGATAGCAGGTTTCTCCTCAGAAAGCCCCTGAGTGTACCAACTGGAGATGACTACAGTTGCTCTTCCAAGGAAGCCAGTTCATTTGTTTCCAAAGACTTTGTTTATGTAACACTTTAATTATAGCATAACCAAATCACGAGTATTCTACCATGGGAAAATGTAAAGTCATTAAGCAACTTAAATACCACCCCACCCTTTTCAGGCAGACAACACAACCATTAAGCAATTAATGCATGTTAAGACATTTCCAATTTTTGGCCCCAATGCCTGGTTCAATCATTTGGTGTTATAAAGCATAGGTGAAACCTACTCATTAAATGTCTTGATGGGAGTCAGAACACCTTATATGTTTCTTTTAAAAATGCAATTCCAATTTCCAGCCCCCATAATGCAATAGCAAGGAAGGTTGAACCTGCTTGCAAAACAAAATTGGATACTGTTTGAGACTTCTCAGCCTTTCCAATAGATGTATGAGTCATATTTTGACTTTAATCTCTGGTTACTTGGATGTCTTCCTAAACCTGTAAATTTTAGGTTTTCTAATTCCTCAGGATCTGCTGACATATTAGGTCGTGGTTTGCTATGGGAGTAGAACTGTGCTCCATAGGGTTTTCAGTGAGAGATGTTTTGAAGGTAAATAGGCAGGCATTACTTCCAAGGCATTATTGGACAGAGTCAAACCTCCAACATTTGGGCTAGTAGTCAAGTGGGTTAACTATTTGCACCATCCAGGGAGTCCATGGATATATATGGAGACAAAGAATAACCAGGGATTTTTTTAATCCTTCTTGCATTGAAAGTGGATTAAAGCATATAAGGTTAGCCTAGATTCAGTGCTAAGGGTTGAGGAAAGAACATCCACTTTTGTTGTGAAAAATTACAGTAACATTGAAAAGCAGATGGATATAGAGATGAATGTAGAATTGACATTTTTGCAAATAATAACAGTAGGCAAATGGTAACATTGCAGCGTAAAATTTTTTTATTACAGGGGTTGGCCAATTTTTCTTTTAAGAGTAAGATAGAGAACACTTTTAGCCTTGCAGGCCATATAGCCTCTGTAACAACTATGCTGTCAGTGTGTCATGAAAATAACCATAGACAATAAGTGAATGAATGGGCATGGCTATGTTCCAATAAAACGTTACTTATAAAAACAAGCAATAAACCAATTTAATTTGCAAAGCCATAGTTTGCTGACCTCTGGTCTATTTTCCTACAGTGAGGTACTTTTTCTACCAAAGTTTTACCATTTGAAGAAAAAGATTGGAACAGAATATGGCTACTAGTGGCTTCCATTAGCACTAACAGACTCTGAGAGGAATGATATTGACTCACACATCAGACCACCGGCTGGCATATGGATAAGATTTTATTCCAGTTGTTGTGGTGAGTGTGTGGTGGGGAGGGAATTCCTTTGTCTTTTAAGACACCAATTGTTTACTGAGCTACTTATATAAACCAAGATATCTATCACTGGTAGTGGTTCTTTGCTTCCTGGATGCAATAATCACTTATTTCCTTTTGTTTGCTATGGTTAGTTTACTTTGAAGAAAGAAAGACAAAAAATTCTAAGCAGAACAAATGCTAAGAGGCAGGGGAAAGGAAACAGTAAAGCAATTAGAAAGCTCCTCAAGGGCAGAGGAGGCCTGTCCAGGAAACCAAATTCTTCAGCTGGAAGTGATCCCAAATTTCTATGTTTGTTCTCACCCTTAGGTGCACAATGCATTCACTTTGTAAATTCCTGATGCCCAGGCCACACCTGGGACAATTAATCAGACCCGCTGAGAACAGGACCCAAGCATCAATATTTTGTAAACTGTCCAATGTGACTGTAAGGTACAATCAAGTTTGAGAACAAGGATTCTACAGTTTGACACCACTTGGAGACTCCTTCTGTGGCCTGTGATCATTCCACACACATATAGCACCCATTCCCCTAAATTATCACTTCCTAAGAGTCTCACCAGCTCCAGGCCTATCCTTCCTTGGAACTCAGTAATAACGTACTTGAAAATCTTACTGTATGCTTATACAGCCCTGAGCCTTGAATATCAATATTTTTTGACTTGAGAGTACATTCCTGTTAAAAATCTCATTATTCTTGCCATCATTCAGCTATATGTTTATCATCTACACCCTGAGTGTTCTGATTTAGACAATATTATTTTCCACTGAAGTAGTCCTTCTGTTCAGGATATAAAATGAATAGCTAGAATCAGCTTAAAATAGACCACAGAAATGGCATTAAGTTTTTAATAGATAAATCATCTTATAGCTAAAAGTTCTCTGGACATGCTTCTGAACAAAATTCAATATTTTATTAATTTTCTTTAAGGTGCTGCAGCAGCATGGAAAACAGCTTTAGAAACTCCAATGAGTCAATAAGTTGTCCTGTAACTTTGCTTATGTGGTGAGTGGAAGTTTAAAACTAAAAAGATGTTTAGTGACCATCTGGTTGTATGTCTTCTTCTCCTTTCACAAATAAACTTAAGTCCCCTAAGGTCAAGTTCCTTTCCCCAAGTAGTAAGAAGACACTTTTCTGATCTTATGTGATCCAGAGAGGTAAGAGCCTTGCTTTCTAATGGAAAGCTCTATGTTGCTCCTGGGAAACAGTTTGCAAGTTTTCATAAATAATGTACCCAGTCCTGCACTGTCAGCTCACTTCCTCCCAAGCCTTTACTTCAGCGGTCTGTGACTTCAGTGGCTCTTCTTCAGAAGTGACTCACTCTAGTCATCTTCCTCAATCCGTCCTTGTGGAATAAGTTTTCCAGTTTGGTCTCTTGCTGTTCCCTTGGCCTAGCTCATTCTAGAACCCCCATATACTTGTGTTGGGTAACAGAATCCCAATGCCCTAAGTTCTTTTTCTTTCTTTCTTTTCTTTTTTAATTATGGTTATGTCCTCTAGTTCAATTAATCCTTTAATCATTATGTAATGTCCTTCCTTGTGTCTTATGGTGGTTTTGTCTTAAAGTCTGTTTGATCAGAAATTAATATTGCCACTTCTTCTCTTTTATGGTTGTCATTTGCTTAATACATCTTTTTCCAACCTTTCATTTTTAGGCTATTTTTGTCTTTTTCTCTAAGGTGTGTCTCTTGTGGATAGCGTGTTGATGGGTTATGTTTTCTTATCCAGTCTGCAACTCTCCATATCTTGATTGGTGCATTTAATCTATTGACATTCAGTGTAATCATCAACAAGTATGAATTGGTTGCTGTCATTTTGTTATGTGTTTTTTAATGATGTTACTGATTTCTTTGTTCCATATGATTTTCTGTGCTGAGCTTGTTTTCTTTGTGAATTGTATTGTCACTTCATTCATTGCTATTGGTTTAGTATTTGCTAAATTTTGTGCTTGGCCTCTTTTTTTTTTTTTTTTTTATTTAATTGTGATGTGAAGATTTGTGATTTTTCTTTAAGGCTGCACTGTGATTTATAATTTTCTTCCCAAGTTTAGAACAGTCCATTCTATCTTGCAATTGTCTTGACTTCTTCACCAGTTAGAAGTTCTGTAACTACACAAATTTTTCCCTCTTTTTAGTTTGTAGTTGTCATCATTTGCCAATTGATGTCTCTGGTTCCCTGGTCACAATCTTGTAGGCTTATTTACTTAGGATACTTCCATAACTGGGTTGGTTTCTGAGTTATGTCATGTGTGTTAATGGTCGGTTGATGTTTGCTGTTGTTGGGTCTCTGTCCAAATTACTCATTTTAACATCACTTTCTTATAAGGTTAGCCTG
>NW_006921895.1:1155724-1186643 GCF_000298275.1 Orycteropus afer afer | reverse complement strand
TTTGTCTTCAGTCTCACTAATTCTGTCTTACATTGATTTGATTCTACTCCATTGCCTGTTCAATGTGGTATCTCTTTCTGAAAATTTATTATTAATCTTCTGGATGTCTATCTATCTGTAGATTTCATACCATTTCTAATTTTTTATTTATTTTGTCATTTTGTTCTTGTATTTTCTTCCTGAATTGTTCTAGGGTTTTCTCTGTGTTTTCCTTAATTTTGTCTGTGTTTTCTTTGATCTACCTCTCAGTGCATTGGAGGCACCTAAAGATAACTCTTTTGAATTCTTTATCAGGGAGTTCCAGTGCTGCTTCTTCCTCAGGTATGTGTTCTGGGTCTGTATCCTGGTCCCTTGTTTCTCCTGCTTTATCTTACTTCTTTGTGTGGACTGTGATGGTCTGTTGTCTCTGAGACATTGTGACATTTTTGTGTTTATACTTAAATTGATGATTGTATGTTGGAGTGATTTGCCCAAGATTTTTGTTTACTTTGTTTTGTTTGGATGTATCTGAGTAAGCAGTATACTGTGTTCCTCTATCCACTAGTTGGCAGCACTAATGCACTTACCACCTGTCTCTTTTCTAGTCATCAACCTCCCATATGTCTATGTTGTCTTGGACAAGTGGAGCCTATTCTTTAAATATGCAATGGCTGTGTCTGCTCACCATTTGTAAACATTCAGAATGGCAGTACCCTCTGGACAGCCAAGAGTCCACTTCTCAGTTTGTCTCCTTCTTTGCTGTTTCCCTTTTCAGTTATCAGCCACTGGCACAGTTGTCCATGGAGCCTTTGGTGAGCAGAGCTGATTTTTAGGTTAATTTTCAGGTTTTAACACCACTTAGAAATTTTCAGACTGTCTATCCTATTGGATAGCTGAAAGTCCACAGCTTTGTTTGTTTCCTTACTCATTGTTTTCACTCAGGTTCTACTGTTGTTGTTGCTATTATGTGCCGTTGAGTCAGACTTGACTCATGGCAACCCCTCCTTGGGTTTCTGAAGCGGTTGTTGTTGTTGTTATGTGCCGTCGAGTCGGCCCCAACTCATAGCGACCCCTCCTTGGGTTTCCAAGGCAGTATCACTATGGAAGTAGATTGCCCCATCTTCCTTCCGGGGAGTGACTGGTGGTTCTGAGGCGGTATCACTGTGGAAATAGATTGCCCAACCTTCCTTCTGAGGAGTGGCTGGTGGGTTTGAACCACCAGCCTTCTGATCAGCAGTCAGGTGCCTTAGGCACTATGCTACCAGAGCTCCCTAGTTGGTGTTTAATTTACTTCTATATCCTTCCTTCCAAAGTTCAAGGCTCCAGTATTATCTTCTGTATCTGTGTCATTTTTTTTTTTTTTTCTTTGTTGAAGGGGGTCTGTGTAGTTTGTCTGCTTATTTCACCATCTTCTAATACCCTAAATTCTTACAGGGATTCCCCACAGGAGCCATGTGGGGCTAACATGTAGGAGAGAATAAAACTAGATTTTTTTTATGGAAAAGATAGGTGCACTTATAGAAAAGGACAATTGTTTTTTATTAACTTTTCCATAGTCGAGTCTTTTTCTGAGCCCCATGATGTTTCTGCAAAATCCCTAAGGTAAGGTTATCAACATCTGCAGGGAGAGACAATCAGGACAATTCATCTGTTCCATTGCTGATCCTGCACCTGGAATGGAATCTGCACTCAGTGTTTTACAGCTACCTGAAGTTTACCCACTCCCGTCAATTTGAACCCAACCCATAGCAACCCCTCCTTGAGTTTCCAAGGTGGTGTAATTATGGAAGTAGATTGCCCAACCTTCTTTCCAAGGAGTGGCTTGTGGGTTTGAACTGCCAGCCTTCTGATTAGCAGTCAAATGCCTTAGGCACTATTGAGCTATTGTCTTCTGATACAAACCTCCCATCCATGCTGCTACAGAAGATATCAGTAAACCCTCTGCAACTGCTGGAATGGCAGCCAGTAAGTATGCACCTCACAAAGTGATTTTGAGGGTTTGTTTTAGTATTTACCATCCTGAAAATGGATTCTTCCAATCTTGGGCAGGTAGGAAGAGCTACTGTTAGATAAGACTCTGCCAATCCCAATCAAACAAAGGTATGTACTACCTCCAACAAAAGGGACTAGACTAACCTATTAAGTCTAAGCTAGTTAACAAGTTTAAAACTCTACTAGCCACTAATCTTATAACCAATGCTAAGTAACTACCTTAATACATCTTATTTATTTTAATAATCATTCAAAAAAAAGAACAGAACATCAAATCCATGACTTCAATTTGCCATTGATTTTCTTTTGTTTGGATCATTTTATCTCTTAAATTTTAATTTATGTTTTTTTTTTATCTTGTTGAGAATATATACAGCAAAACATATATAGACTCAACAGTTTCTACATATACAATCCAGTGACGTTGATTATTTTTTTCGAGTTGTACAACCACTCTCACCCTCCTTTTCAGAGTTGTTCTTCTACCATTGACATAAGCACACTACATCCCAAGGATCCTATCTAATCTTTCATGGTGCTGTCAATTTTATCTCATATAGATAGATCTTGAAAGAGCATAATGCTCAAAGCAGACATTCTTTACTAGTTAATATAAACTATTGTTTGGTTTTAAGAAAATTTCAGGGGCTATTTCTTGTTTAAGGTTTAAATATGACATAAGGCCACAGTTTCAGGGATTCATCCAGCCTCCATGGCTCCAGAAAGTCTGGGTTTCATAAGCATTTGAAATTTTATTCATTTCCCCCTTTTGACCAGGATTCTTTCATAGAATCCTTGATCAAATGTTCAATAATGTTAGCCAGATCCCATCTAGTTATTCTGGTGTCATGGCAGAGGGGGCAGTTCTTCATAGAGTCAGGTAGCCACACATCTATTTCCTCTTTATATTCCTGACTCTTCTTTTTTCTCTTTTGCTCCAGGAGAACAGAGACTAATTATTGTGCATTAGATGGTCACTTGCAAGCTTTTAAGACCCCAGGTACTATACAATGAACTAGGATGTAGAATGGATGAACTAAACACATTATTAGGCCAACCAACTGGGGTGTCCCATGAAATCATGATCTTAAACCTCCAAACCACGAAATCAAATCCCATGAGGTATTTGGTTGTATCTAAACAGACTCAGCAGCTAATTTTCTTTCTTTCTTTTTTTTTTAATCTATCACATAACTTTTTCAGCTCAATTTTTTGCATATGTACAACTTTGTGTCTTAAAAGTTTTCAATTATACATAAAAATGAAAAGATACTATAGTGAAAACTCACACTCATAACCTTGATTAACACTTTTTAATCTTTTGTCATATTTACTTCATTTTATTTTTGCTGTAATAACTTAGAAAAATTTATAGATACCTACATTTTTCCCTCCAAAATTTATCAAGAACCTACAAAAAAATAAGTATATTTTCCTATATAACCACACAGTTATTATTTTCTACATAAGCAAAGAAAATTGGCAATTCCTTAATATCATCTCACATCACAGTTTGTTGTCAAATTTTCCCAATTGTTTCCAAATGTATTTTTGCATGTGCTCTATTTAAGCACAGAATCAACAGTCAAGGAGTATGTCTTGGATTGGAACGTTATAAACTAATAAATATTTAGTCATTTGTTAATCTGTGAGAGTAAGGGATTGTGGTATACCACATCAGACAGAGAAGTCTCTGTAGAATAAAAAAAAAAAAAAATCTCAATTACTATAGAGTTGATTTCTACTGTGTGTCAGATGAGAACTGAATTTCATAGGATTTTCAATGACAGTGATCTTTTGAAAGTAGATCACCAGGCTTTTCTTCCAAGGTGCCTCTGAGTGGACTCAAATCACCAATTTTTTGGTTAGTAGTCAAATACTTAATAATTTGTACCATCCAAATGGCCTAAAAATAGCAGGAATGATGGTACATGAGCAAAGTAAAGCCAGTAGATTGGTGTCGAGGAATATTGACAAATTATTTATACAAATGCTGTGGAGAGAAAGGAGATTGGAGAATCATCTCTAGACATTTCGTGGTCTTGGCGGGAAAGGGCACAAAGAAGAAAATTGATCTCGGAAATGAGTCCAAGAAATTGGACTCATTTGAAAATTAGAAGAATGTAGTGCCTAAGGCATTTGACTGCTAACTAAAAGGCTGGTGGTTCAAATCACCAGCTGCTCCTTGGAAAGAAGGTTGGGCAAGCTACTTCCATAGTGATACTGCCTCGGAAACCCAAAGAGGGGTCGCTATGAGTTGTATGTGAATCAGCGGCAGTGGAATTTTTTTGTTGTTGCTTTTTTTTGTCAAATCTTTTCCTGGCCGATAGTACTCATATGCAGACCACCCATCTGTCAGTGGAGGCTTGAGTGTTGCTATGGTGCTGAATTGGTTTCAGTGGAGCTTGTAGACTCTGACTAACTATGACAAAAGCTAGTCATTTACTTCTGAAAAATCAGCCAATGAAAACCCAATGCCTAAGGCATTTGACTGCTAACCAGAAGGCTGGTGGTTCAAACCCACTAGCCACTCCTTGAAAGGAAGATTGAGCAATCTACTTCTGTAGTGATTCTGCCTCAGAAACCTAAGGAAGTGTCACTATTAGTCAGATACGACTCGACAGCAGTGAGTTTGGTTTGGTTTTGGTTTAATCTACAACCAATCATGGGTATGATGCAGGACCAGACAGCATTTCTTTCCATTGTGAATGAGGTTGACATGAGTCAAGGGCAATTTGACAGCAGCTACTAATAGCAATAATAATCTTTAGAAAGCCAAGAAAGTACAGAGTCCCAGGCTGTGTCAAAGCCAACTTCTACAGAAAGAGGAAAACTGATGGTTCTGCAAAGGAGCTGCTTAGAGTGAGGGTAATGGGCTGAGCACCAATATCTGCATCCGTGGTAAGAAATGTAA
Organism: Orycteropus afer afer; assembly: GCF_000298275.1. Lineage (NCBI taxonomy): Eukaryota > Metazoa > Chordata > Mammalia > Tubulidentata > Orycteropodidae > Orycteropus > Orycteropus afer. The sequence goes on along the minus strand of NW_006921895.1, from coordinate 1,181,758 downwards.
ATTCTTGGTCCTACCCTCCAAACCCAGACCCAAACCCACTGCCATTGAGTTAATTTCAACTCATAGCAACCCTATAGGACAGAGTACAACTGCCCCATAGAGTTTCTAAGGCTATACATCTTTAAGGAAACAAACTGCCACATCTTTCTCCCACAGTTAGCAGCCAAATGTTTTAACCACTGTGCTATAAGAGCTCTTTGGGCCCACCCTAGACTGACTAAATATAAATCTTCAATACCAGAGGCCTTGGAATCTGTATTTTAACACGTTCTCACATAAACCTTTAACACACATATTGTTTGAGAAGCTCCGGTCTAAGATACTTCTTGTCAAGGTCTTGTCTGAGTACACATCCTGCTTTCATGAATAACAATTTCAATCTTTCTTCTGGCTTTCTGTCCATATAACAGATTTCTGTATTCTAAAAGAAAGAGAGAGGGAGAGAGAGAGACATACACACAAAGCAACCAAAATAAAATAACCCCCCTTTTCTTTTATCTTTAATCTCTGGAATTATGTATGACCTACAACCATAGATTTCATCTTCTCACAAAATACTGCTATTTAAGAAGCCTATCCTTTATAGATTTCTCCACTGCCTCATGCAATGGCCCATTATAAGCTTATCAAACTACTTGTTAATCAGGAATTCCCCATCCTATTCTTCTTGACCCTTAGCAACCTTCTTGAAACTTAATTCTTTGAACTTCTTAATATAGTATCCTTTGGTTTCCTGTTTCTCACACTTGCCTTTCTACCTCTTCACTAAATAAGCATATTTTGCAAGATTCAGTGTTCCACATTTGCTTTTTAACTTCCTATTCTCTCACCCTTAAAGGTAGCATCCAGTGTTTCCATTTCAAAAGTCACCAGCTAGTTAATGATCATAATATCAAGACACTCTTGGGGTTCAAGTCTCACATATCAACTCAACAATTTAACAATAAAGTTACATGTAATCCTGTCACCTTATATTCAGTTTTTACTCAAATTTTTTGCTTTTTACTGAAATTAAGATCTTTATTCAAAATTCCAAATCCCACCTAACCAGTTCATTTTTTACTTCCTTTCATCTGAGAATAAGATTCCTCAACCAAAGCCGTAAATCTCATGTCATCTCAGTCTCAATCTTGCTCTACCTTATTTCATCATTTCCCAAACCCTACACCCATTGTATATATATGCTTATTGTCCCCCAAACTTACTTTCATGGCTCCTGCCTCATCCTCATTACACCTATCAACATATCACACATATAGCAAGGCTAATACTTTTTAAATAAACTAGACCAAAGTGCATAAGAAAAAACAATCTTTGGCTAAAGTTTGGAGTCTGGCAGTCTAAGAGTCTACCTCAATTTCCTTATCTGTAATATATTGGTAAGAGGATTGATCATCTCATAGATCTGTTGTGAAGAATACAGTCTTATATTCATGACATCTTTAACATATTTCTTGGCACATATATAGCAGCTTACTATTATGGTTACTATTATTCACAGACATTTCTTTCTATTCCAGCCCTTACTTAATGGACACTTGATTCTTCTTTAGCTCAGGATATTAAAGAACAGGGTTAAGGTTTAAGATAAACTGTAAAATAGATGAAGGTAGCTTCCCCATCTAATCTCACTCTTTGAGTATATCTCCTTCCATCAAACCTGTGGTTTTGTGAAGTTCTGATTATTGGCTTCCTGACAACAAACTATCAAATTAACCTGAGGTTTCAAACATGGCTTCCGTGTGTGTGAAAGAGTGAGTATATATTCACATGATTGAATATCTGTGAAGAGCAGCTTTTGGGAGCAGCTTATTTTGCCAGGATCCCTCAGATCACCTCTAAGAGATTTTTCCCTTCTTCACTTTCTAATGAGGTGGCCCCAATGGGCTTGAGAACATAGAAGGCTGGAGTTAGGATTTCCACCTGCCTCTGGCTACACACAAGCATCATTCCTCCCTTTTGTGGCACAAACAGAACAAAGCCAGCACAGGCTGTTCTTGCGTAACTCATTCATTTAGCCCTCAAGATCATTCTAAAGGTCAGGGCTGAAGTTTGAATGGCTTTGAGTTCTTAAATTGGACAGAATAAGTTATTGAATTATTTTATTTATTTATTCATCATTTTACTGCCATAAAATACCTTGAAGAATCCATTGCTCCAAAGGACTATTAATAATTACTAAGAGTTTGGATATGCAGTAACACCAAAATAATTTATAAAATCAAAAGGGAAAAAATAGCCACCATAAAGGATAGCAGAATGACATTTGAAGTTTTAACTCACTTAAGATATAACACTCTGAATTCAGGATATTCACAGCCATGACAATGAAATAGGAAGTATTATGAAGCCCCTTTCCCACCCTCTTTTTTAAAGCAAAACTTAGAACAGAAAGAAAAATTTGTATTTTACATATCTGGGATAGTAAATGTAATTTTAGCCATTTCCTACAAAAAGTAGGTGGTTTGGAACTATCATTTATTAGTCACAGAGAACTTTATATACATTTTAAAATGTAATCCTTATAAAGACCATTAAACTATCATCATTGTGAAGATGAAGAAATTGAGGCTCAGTGTCTTAGTTATCTAAAGATACTATAACAGAAATACCAAAACTGGACGACTTTAACAAACAGAAATTTATTATCTTATAGTGTAGGAGGCTAGAAGTCCAAAACCAGAGTGCCGGCTTCAGGAAAGACTTACTGTATGTTCCCAGGATCTAAGAGGCTCCTGGGACAGGGACCCTGGGTTCAAAGGATATGCTCTGCTTCTGGCTTTTTTCTTGGTAGTCGTAAATCCCTCTCTCTATGCTCACTTCTTTCTCCCTTTATCTCTTGTAAGATAAAATGTGATGCAGCCCACAGCCAGGGAAACTCCCCTTATATCACCTACATTGGATCAGTGTTGTGACATGAGTAAAGATGTAGCATCCCACCTTAATCCCCTAACATTACATCAGAGTTGGTCATATCAGATCACATCATTGAGGAAGATTACATAAGTGCACATTTCATCACTACGTAACTGCCAAACCACTGATTACCATGTTCCAGTCAAGTTGAACCATATTTAAAAAAAAAAAAACCTCACTGCCATCGAGTCAATTCAACTCATAGCGACCCCTCCTTGGGTTTCTGAGGTTGTATCTCTATGGAAGTAGATTGTCCAATCTTCCTTCCACGGAGTGGCTGATGGGCTTCAACTGCCAGCCTTCTGGTTAGCAGTCAAATGCCACCAGAGCTTGGGAGGACATAATTCAATCCATGACTCAAAGAGGTCAAGGACGTCATTCAAAATCACACAGAAGAATTGGATTTGAACTCAGGTTTATCTCATTCAAGAGTCCCTTCTCTATCTCCTTTTCCTTTTTACTGAAACATAATATTCATACCAAAAAACATGCTAGTCCTACATGTACAATGCTCAGATGTTCACTTAGCAAACACTTCTTGTAAGTAACCCCAGATGATTAGAGAAAATTGACAGAATCCCAGAAGTCCCCAATGCTCCCTTTTGTACACTACTTCCTTAAAGAAAACCACTATCATTGCTATAATTGCTTCTAATACCAGAGCTTAATTTTGACTGGTTTTAATCACATAAATGGAATCATGTAGCATGTTCTCTTCTGACTTTTGTTCAACTTTAAGTTTGTGAAATCCATCCTATTGTTGTTAATAATAAATCATTCATTCTCACTGCCATGTAGTAGTCCATTATAAGATTACAGAACAATATATTTATCCATTCTATGATGGATGTTGTTGTCGTTGTTGTTAGATGCCATAAAGTCAGCTCTGACTCATAACAACCCTATATACAACAGAACGAAACACTTCCTGCCCATGTGCCATTCTCATAATCTTTGCTATGTTTGAGCCCATTGGTACAGCCACTGTCAATCTGTCTCATTGAGAGTCTTCAGCTTTTTTCTGTCCTCTGCTTTACCAAGCAGGAAATGTTTCTCAAGAGATTGGTCCCTTCTGACAACATGACCAAAGTACGTGAGAGGAAGTCTAGCCATTCTTACTTCTAAGGAACATTCCAGTACTTTTTCCAAGACAGATTTGTTTGTTTTTCTGGCAGTCCATGGTATTTTCAGTATTCTTTGCCAACACTACAACTGCAATCCATCAATTCTTCTTCAGTCTTTCTTTTTCCCAGGCATATGAGGTGATTGAAAATACCATGGCTTGCATCAGGAGAACCTTAATCTTCAAAATGACATCTTTACTCTTTAATACTTTAAATTTTTGCAGCAGATTTACCCAGTGCAATACATGCTCTGATTTCTTGACTGCTCCTTCCATGGTCATTTATTATGGATCCAAGCAAAAGGAAATCCCTGACCATTTCAATCTTTTCTGCATTTATCGTGATGTTGCTTATTGGCCCAGTTGGGCAGATTTTTATTTTTCTTATGTTGAAATGTAATCCATACTGAAAGCTGTAGTATTTGATCTTCATCACAAGTGCTTCAACTCATCTTAACTTTCAGCAATCAAGGATAGCCAGCAAGTAAGTATGATGGATAGACATGTAGAAAAGTTCCTGTTTGGAGGTATTAAAAATAATACCACTAAAAACATTTTTATATGTGTTTTGGTGGATTTATTTAACATTCTTGCTAGGACCATACATCTAGGAGCAGAATTGCTGAGTTATGGTATAAACATATCTTCAACTTTATTTAAAATGATAACTAATTAGGCCTACCATCCATCTGTCTGTTTGTCATACTGTGATGACTCACAGGTTACTATGGTGGCATAGTGATAAGGCAGTTCACTACTAATTGGAAGGTCAGTGGTTCAAATTCATCAGCTTCTCCATGGAAGGAAGAAGGGGCGATCTACTTCCGTGAAGATTTACTGCCTCAGAAACCGAAATGTGGCTCACTATGAGTTCACAGCAGTGAGTTTGGTTTGTTCCTTTATGATGCTGGAAGCTATACTACTAATATTTAAAAAAAGAAAAAGAAAAAACAGTAGGGTCAGCAACAGTAACCTCAGCTGCTCCTTTAATCAAGCTGTAAATTATGTTTCCCCAGTCTTTACCTATAGGCTAGACTTTTGAATTGCTTTGGCAAATTGAATGCAGCAGAAAGGGTGGTAAACAGGTTCTAATTTAGGCTTCAAGATGCCTTCCATGTTTCCACTCATTGTCTTGCCCCACCAAACAAAGAAACCTGAGCTAACCTGCAAAATGAGAGACTTGGAGCAGAGCCAAGTTGTCCCAGCTGAGACCATTCTGGTAGTCTCAAAAGAGAATAGTGAGAGACTCCTATAGAGATTAGCTAAGCAAAGTTCAGATCAGCAGAAACACAGGTCAACTGAAGATATTTAAAAATAATGAACAACTCTTGTTTTAATGGTCTAAATACAAGGAAGTTGACAGACTTGCCCTGTCTTACACTTTTCTACAGAACTGGGTCCTTGTTTCACTCTGATGTTGAATTTCACTGTTCCAATTTTCTGCTTTTCCTAGAAGAGAAACTATTTCTGAGTCTCTAGTGTTTCCAAAAAGCCACTAAGACATGAAAATTCTCTTTCTCATAATTAACTATACTACCTTGAAGACCCTTACAGAAGATCTTAGTAAAAACAGGCTCCAGACAGAGAGTCCTACACATGATCTAATTTCCTTCTGGATGATGACTGCACATCAACTCCTAAATTCAGCCCAAAGAAGCCAGGAATTGCCTGTGTCAGCACATGCAACTTCTCTAAACTCTGATGTGTTGCCAATCTGTTCTCCTCCCAAAGCAATCAAACCATCCTTTTGCTGGCGATGAAAATGACTGCCTTTGATGTCTCACCAGATTTCTGCTTAAGTATTTCCAATAAAGTAAATGACTTTGCAAAAAAAAAAAAAAATGCAAGCTCTCACCAAGTAGGTTTGAAGTGGCACCTGAGATTCATCAGTTCTAAATAACCACTAGATGCTGCTGATGCTGCTGCGCCGACGGCCATACAGTAGCAAATGTCTAGAGCATAAGTTTCGAACAAAGGGACATATGACCAACGTGACAATCTCATCTCTGTCATCTGCTCATTCAGTTGGTGTAAAAGTTATATGAGACTGCAGGTAAGACATTAAGCACAGGTGTGGAGGCCAGGGAGTAATTGTACTCTGCACAGACTCAGCTTTGCCCAATGTTTAGCATGCAGTCAATTGCTGAAGAAATGGGTCTCCATTCTTACCAAGATTTCCATAGGCCCAGTCCAAGGTGGCTTTTGATATTTTCTGAGTCCTGAGTTTATGTCCTGGCAGACTTGAGAGCAGTCATAAAGCAGGGGTAAAATATAATAGTGAAATTTAAATATTGTTATAGGAGTCTTATTTACTATAAAACCAGTTAAAGGTAGGGGCCAAAGAGAGGCTGTGGTGAATCAGGGTGGAAAAAAAAATCAATTGCTATCAAATCTATGCTATTTTATTGCCTGCTAACCTAAAGTTTGGCCATTTGAACCCATTTAACGGTGTAATGAAAGAAAGACTTGACTATTTCCATAAAGATTATGATCAAGATAACTCTATGGAGCAGTTCTACTCTGTAACACGTGAGGTTTCCATGAGTCAGGGTACACTGTATTTAAAATCTATGCTATTTACCCTCCTCCATGGTTTCCATTCACTTCCAAGTCCCTACACAACCTATTTGTAGTCCTACATGTTTCCCTTTGTAGCACTAGGATAAGTTGAAAGCAGAATAAATCTACTCCAAGAAAATACTCCTCAGATCTTACAAACTCATTTTTCCCATGCAAATCAAATAAGCAGACAACAGAAAAAAATATGGTTTATGACAATTTTTCATCAGTCCATTGATGGACCTCTACTTGATATGTTGACCAACCCATTGCCACTGAAAGTATGATCTGGGCTCAGCCGTATTTGCTCACTTCAGATCTATTGGATCAAAGCCTCTGTGGATAGGGCCAAGGAATCTGTTTTAATAAATTTTCTAGTTCTGAAGAATGCTGAAATTGGAGAAGTGTTGTTTTGGGGGCTTGTTGCTCAAAACCCTCATCCTTAGATCAACATCTCCATTTGGTTTCCTCTCAGTTTCTTAAAAATGCAGCATCCAAAGCCTTAACCAGAGACTTGTTGAACTTGAATCTGTGTTTTAATAAGATCCTTACTAGAGTGCTCGCTTCAGCAGCACATAGACTAAACTTGGAACTATATAGAGAAGATTAGCATGGACCCTGCACAAGGATGACATGCAAATTTGTGAAGCATTTCATATTTAAAAAGAAAGAAAAAGAAAAGATCCTTAGTAGGTTAAGCATGCTCATGAAAGTTGGAGAAACACTACTCAAGTATTTAGAGCATAGCTTTGTTTTAGTCTTTTCTCAGGGAAGCTGATTAAATGGAGCATGGAACTAGGAAAAATGAAAATAAATTATTGGAAAAATAGAAAAGCTTAAACAACACTGCCCTTACATTGGGCAAGTGAATGAGAAGGAATAAAATGTTCAGGCATTTATGTTTTACCATTTATATGACTGCTTAACTAAGGTTTGATGTGACCTGATCTTAAGTGAAATAAATTATAATGTTCTTGCTGAAAGACATTAGAATTAATCCACATCTTGGAAACAATCAAATAGAAAAAAAAAAAAAAAAATTACATCAAGTCAGCAACAATAGTGAAAAAAAAATCTGGTTTCTCAGTTTCCTCTCTGTTTAAATCAGATCAGAGGCTAAGATCAAGAGAGGAGAAAGGAGTTTTGTCCTTTGGGTGTGGGTGAAGCATTCTTTCCTCAAATTTTTAATCAGGGTCCTGGATTTAAAGTTTCTTGCTTCTGCCACGACTCACTCCCTGAGGCCCTAGGTATTAAAAGAGACTTCTGTGGTCAGAAAGCCTTCTGGGACTGGAACAAGATGTTCCAGTGGTCCACATTACCTGCTTGCTTTATCTTGCCCATCACTTGTACTGCACTGGGCTGGCATATCAGCCTGGGTCAGCTGCCATGCCTCAGCTCGTCTTGGATTTTTATAATCTGGGGATGAATTTGGGGAAAATAGACTTTCTGTGGTATCTAACTAAGATCTAGTATTGGAGGAACATTGGAGGATGTAATAATTTTTAAAATCTTGTTTAGTATCAAAGTTGTATACATACACATACACATAGGAGCTGCAGACTTAAGCAAATAAAATTCATCAGCCTCCTTGTCCAGGTCCTCCAAGAATCAGACACCAAGATACAATTAACCTTGTAAGGGTTTTATTAGGGGGGCTTCCCTGAGAGAAAATAGGAAGTCAGGAAAGACAAGGAAAGTCACCAAACTATGACAGAAGTCTGGCTCCTGTGAGGGAGACAGCTCCTGCGAAGAAGACAGAAAAGGAAAGAAGGTTGGGTGAGAGCTTCCAAGACCACCATGCAATCTAAAGAAAGTTCAGCAAGGTTACCATTGAGCCAAATTTGGCTGTCAAAGGAGTCTCATGTTTCCCAGAAAAAAGCCTGCTGTAGTATTACTACCAACCTCAGTCATTGGCTGGGAGGAGCCTTGGTTCAAAGGCGGATATGAATGTCAGAGAGCAGCATTTGAGACCCTTAGTCAATGACTTCCTGAAGTTGGAGGTCTACGAGGCACATTTTCATGGCCATCAATTTCCTTCTCTTCCTTCTCATCAAAAACATCAGTAGGTATCTAGTGTTTAAAGTACCATATACATCTCACGTATATGAGAAGGGTTCTCATAGAGGGTTTCATGGCATCTCATGGATGATTTCGTAAATATGAAATCTGCATACTCACCTTAAGTATTCCACATTATCAGAACAAGTTATCAGCTATGTGTTTGTATGAAAGCTCTGTGTTCTTTTTGGAAAAATAGCAATAAAGGTTTTATTATGTCAAACTCTGACAATGGAACTTTAATTCTTAACCAAAGATGAAAGTCTCTGAGTGTTGTTGGATAGCCTTCAGGAAGGTAAGAGACCAATGTGGTATAAAGTAGGTGAGATCATATGTACCCTGACTTGAACAAACAACAGACTTTGGCAGCAAGGAATTTGTTTATTTATATAAAAAGTTATCTTAGGTTCCCCTTAAACTATCCCTGGATATAGTCCCTGGGGAATATTGTTCAAGTTTTTCAATAAAAAGTATTAAAAGAGACATAGTACCCCCTTCATTAGGGTGCCAGGAACAAGACATGGAATCTTTCAAAAGTAAGCCAAGTCAGGTGGGCCTAAGGAATTGTCACCTCTTGGGAGTAAGTGCTGTACAAACTTTGTTAACATCAGAGGAAAGGAGGTGAGCAAGGACACAAGTATGAAGCTGAAAACTCAGGGACTGTTACAGACAGAGCAGGAAATGGAGGGCAGCAGACAGAGGAGTAACAAAGTAAAACATCAGTGACCTCTTAGGGAAGTATGAAAATGGCACAGGGGTGGTGTCTGACCTCCTTTAGCTTTACAAATGGAGAGGATCAAAATCAACAGACCAAGGCTGATTCCTATGATGCAGAGGTCAGAGTTTCTTCCACCCTCAACCTTTTTACCAATTCTGACACAAACGTCCCTTCCACACCACTCTTTACTTCTCTGCTGCATTTGATAATTCACTGTAGTGGTCACACACAATTCATAGAAAATAAGATAATGGGGTTTATTAGGTTAGTAACAGTTTTCTGGGTCAGAAATGACTCAGGTTATAGTTCTTCTATCAGGACATCCTTTTCTAAGCAATGTCATAGGCACACTTCTCTTTGGTCTTGCCATCATAATCCTGTGGCCCCTTAGCCTCGACCTGCTAGGGCAGATATTACAAAGCTCTTTCAGCTCTGCTGATAGGTGCTTAGAGAGGCATTTGTCTCTGTCAGCAAGGCTTCTGCCCAAATGCACTCAGCTTTCTCACTCTATGGGCTGGGAATCCCACCACCCTGTCTTGTGCCAGTCTCTTGGTTCTGTGGCTTCTGCTTCCCTCCAGTCTCTGCCACTGCTTCTTACCATTTCTTACTGTCTCCAGTGTCACAATTGTCTGTCTCCTGGATAAAGAGGTTCAACACAGGGATCTCTGGTCCAAAGGATGTGTGCAACTCTTGGCTCTTCTTTTGTTGATGGTAGTCTGATTCCCTCTTTCCACCTGGGATGGGTCATTTTAAGACTAATGGGATGGCAAAACTGACTAATTCCCATGTTAGAATTCCATACACCTTATTTTCATTGTCCCACTCACATAAGTGTGCCATGCCCCTTATATACATTATTAACAAGCTCCAATTTCCTTAGTGGGGCACAAGCACCTTACATTTGCATAGTCCCACCCAGTCATTTGGTTGGAGTCACAAAGACCATAGCTACCAGGGCCATACCAAGCAATTCACTTCACTGCAGCAGGTAAAAGTTCCTTGGAGCCCCATGACAGGAGAAGACATTCTAGGTTCAGTAGCATTTTTTCTAACCCCTTAGCTTTTTCAAGGCTGGTGGGGGGCTGGGAAGAGGAAGATATCATGAATACTCTCATACTTGTCAGCAATATGATGAATATCGTGAACCTAAGAATTTCTTCCATGGAGAAGCAAGGTATGGACAGATGTCTAAGTTCAATATCAATTAAAAAACAAATCATCCCAGAATTTGGATGCAGAATACTTGTGTTAAAATTTTACTCTGTGACTCTGACCAAGTCATTTAATCTCCCTGCAAAGCTATAATTTTCTTGTTTGTACAAATTACAAATTGACAAGGTGGCATTATGTTAGGCTGGGTTCTCTAGAGAAGCAAAATCAGAAAAGCTTATATATACATGTACAGAAAGAGAAATTTATCTTAGGAAAATGGCTCACATGCTTATGGAAACTGGCAAGTCCCAAGTTCTTGGATCAAACATCAAGCTGGAGGCTTTTCCCAACCCACACAGCTGCAAGGGCTGATGAGCTCAAGGTTGACAGGCAGTATACTGACTGTTGACTCCAAAAAATGATGAATCCAAGATCTCCAGGCTGAATGGTGGATTGTTCACTCACAGGTAGTTGTAGGCAGCACAACAAGATCCAGATCCACAGAAGAGTGTCTCTTTTCCCAGAATGTCCATAAATATATTGGAAGCAGGCCACACCCCTAGGGAAACTCCCTTTCAATGGATTGGCTGCTCAAAACATATGCATCTACTCCCATCATGGGAATAACCCACATCACAATTGCTTAAACCACACAGAATTGTGGTCCAGCCAAGTTGGCACACAGCTTCATGTATCACAGGCATCATATATAGAAATCAGATAATGGAACAGAAAACTAGAACTGCCCTCTCCTTCTTATCCATATGCCCTGGCATGAATTACCCAACTTCTTTAAGCCTCATTTTCTTCAGTGGTGGTAATTTTCTCCCTTGTGAAATAGATTATAGTTTCTGATTACAATTTATTTGCTAGATTGGTTTTACTTATTTATTGACATCACATCACTGGTTTGAAAAAGTTTAAATAAAAGGTGACTGTGCAAATTAAGCTTAAATCTCTTCAAGGAAAAGGATTAAGTTCAAGAACACAAATAGATCAGAAATGGATTCAGAAAGCTCCAAGGAGACAGAAGAACTGGAAGTCGGCTAATCTTTCTTCCCTAGAGTTTCCTCTCACTTTCTTCAGACTGGCTGATCTATTAACTACCATAATTAGAAGTTCAAATCTTGATATTATCTTATCCCTGAAGGGAAGACTCCTGAACCTGAGATCGAAACGAAGACCCCTCAATGAAAAAAGGGCCCATGGCTACTTCCCTTGGAAGGGGCTTTGGGCTATATTTTATCAAGAATAAGGGAAATTGAACATGCCTGACACCTAGACAAATTCATGAGGTACAGATTATAAACTGGCAAAGTGATGTCACTGATAGAAATCAGATGATAGAGCAGAAAACTCAAACTACCCTCCTTCTTGTCAACATGTCCTGGTGCAAATCACCCAACTACTTTGGATCTCAGTTTTTTCACCAGGGATAAAAAACAAGTTATTAGGTAACTCAAATCAGATAATTTACATGAAAATATTATAAATTCTGAGACACAAAGTATGACTACCTGAGCTTTACAGAGAAGGGTGATGGATAAATTTGGACATGGATAATAGTGATGGTTGAACATGATGCATGTAATTAATGTTATTGAGAAGGCTGGCAGTTCAAATCCATCAACCACTCCTTGGAAGGAAATTTGGGAAATCTACTTCTGTAGTGATACTGCCTTGGAAATCCAAGGAGAGGTCATAATGAGTCAGATCTGACTCAATGGCAGTGAGTTTGGTTTGGGGTTTGGTACATGAAAAAATGTTAAAATAACAAATATTTTGTTATGCATATGTTTACCATATTTTAAAAAAATGGAAGCAATTAAACAAATTGAGTTACTAATTTGCCAGAGTAGTTAATATACGTTAAAGAAAAAATTTACTCCATGCTGTGCTAGGAGCTCTGGTGGCATAGTCCCTAAGGCACTTGATTGCTAACCAGAAGGCTGGTGGTTCAAACCCACTAGCCACTCCTCAGAAGGAAGATGAGGCAATCTACTTCTGTAGTGATATTACCTCAGAAACCCAAGGAGTGGTCGCTATGAGTCGCGGCCCTCTCGATAGCAAATAACAACAAGAACATGTTGATTGGCACAGGCATGGACTCTTAAGAACTAGGAGAGAGGTTTATGGTTGTTATGCTAATTAAGAATTGAAAGTCGCTCTCTGGATAGGATAGAGTGAAACTCTAGTTCTGTGCACGATTGGTAAAAATAAGCCTCATCATTTATTAGTCAAGAGTCTTGAGTTAGAGATAATAAATATCTGGTATCTGGGCCATTAAAAATTTGTTATTCTTTAACAGTTTTAGCTAGTTTGAATCATTTTAGTAAAACAAACATTTCAGTGTTGATATCTCCTGATCAGGGTCTGATGTGATTAGATGATTCAAGACTTTTTATTATAACATGCACAATTTTGATAAATTACACATAGGCCTAGCTGTGGATTAAGTAAATAACACTGTATGGATGGTAAATGTTCTCAAAAAGTCTTAGCATAAAAGGTAAATGATAAAGGGAGATTTCTTTTAACAAAGACTTTGGAGGACCTTTAGAAATTTAAGAATCAAGTTGTAAAGTCAGAAGCATTGGTTTCTGTACCTATAATCTCTTTTTTTTTTTTTTTTTAAGCTGTGTTTTCAAAGGCTTACTTGTTGGCAGACAAGATGTAAAGCTCTTTTATAGTCAAGTACCAATGCTAATGTTTCTTCCATTTCTAACAAACACCAGTCCCAAGGAACTTAATGTCACCATGACTGCAAGAACCATTTTTCCCTTCAGAACTCTGAAATAACATTACCAAAAAAACCAAACTCACTGCTATTGAGTCAGAGCCAACTAACAGCAACCCCTCCTTGGGTTTCTGAGGCAGTATCAATACGGAAGTAGATTGCCAAACCTTCCTTCAGAGGAGTGGCTGGTGGGTTCAAATCTCCAGCCTTTGGTGAGCAGTCAAATGCCTTAGGCACTGCACCACCAGAGCTCCTTAAATAACATTAAAAATGTTAAAATATGATAAAGTTGGTGTGATAGTTGGAGCTGTATGTGGGTTAAGCAATTGTGATGTGGGTTATTCCCATGATAAGATTAGATGTATATGTTTTGAGCAGCCAATCCATTGAAAGGGAGTTTCCCTAGGGGTGTGGCCTGCTTCCAATATATTTATGGACATCCTGGGAAAAGAGACACTCTTCTGTGGATTGGGATCCTGTTGTGCTGCCTACAACTACCTGTGAATGAACAATCCCATTTAGCCTTGAGATCTTGGATTCGTCATTTATTGGAATCAATAGTCAGTATACTGCCTGCCAACCTTGAGCTCATCAGCCCTTGCAGCTGTGTGAGTTGGGAAAAGCCTCCAGCTTGATGTTTGATCTAAGAAATTGGAACTTGCCATCTTCCAAAACCATGTGTGCCATTTTCCTAAGATAAATTTCTCTTTCTACGTATGTATATGTAAGTTGGTTTTGCTTCTCTAGAGAACCCAGCCTAACATAATTGGTTTAGTAATTAACTATAATCATGATAATACTGTAACAAATCACCATAAATCTTAGTTACTTAAAGTAATAATTATTTACTATTTTCACATGCCTCCAAGTAATCTGGTAAAATTGGCTGATATGTTGTGAATTTGTTGATCTTGATTGGCCCCACTCACGTGTCTACTGTTGTCTGTTACATAGCTGAAGTATGGTTGCTCTGCGGCAGCTTCAGCTGAGACAGTTGGAATGACCAGGATTCCTCTCCAATAACTGGACTTCTCATCTGCTGGAAGCCTATTCTGCTCTTGTTCACAACACAATGACTGGGTTCTGTGAAAAAGAATGGATATGTGCAAATTCCCTGGCACTTTGTCACTTCCATTGCTTTTTACTGGCCAAAGTAATTCACAAGGTTAATCCAGATTTGTAGGTGGGAAAATAAACCCCATATTTTGATAGGGAGAGAACTATATCCCCTTGCAGAGGCATGGGGACAGGCAGGGATGAAGAATTAGGGATAGTGTGGCCACTAATCAGAACTGAGTGGTGTCTGGATAGATTTATATTTTTGTTCCTGAAATATTTTGCAATATATTTTATGAGTCAAATAGTACATCTCATTAATTCATGGTCAGGTGGAAAACAAAGAAACAATATAAGGAGTAGAAGACTCTTCATTTTTGTTCTGGAATATTTCCAAAATGAGAGAAACATGGCATTTGCCAAAGGAATAGTTGGTTACTGGCTTGTTTATATCCTTTCTAAAGCAGTAACTTCCTTCACAACCAAACAAAACTCACTGCCATTGAGTCGATTCCAACTCACAACAACTCCCAATGAGTTCCCAAGACTAAATCTTTACAGAAGTAAACTGCCTTATCTTGGAGCAGCTGGTGATATCGAACCACCAACTTTTTGGTTAGCAGCCAAATAGCTAAATGCCTTAACCAGTACATCACCAGAACTCCTTACATGAACCTAAAAACTCTGTTCTTTTCCCACAGTGTAAATAGCAGTCTAGAGGTTTCTTTGTTTGTTTGTTTCTTCTTCTTCTTCTTCTTCTTCTTCTTCTTCTTCTTCTTCTTCTTCTTTTTAATGGTGCCTCCCTGAAAGCTGCAACAGATGCAACTTAATTTATGAGGAAAGAAGACTAAAATTCTGTCACCACTCAGGGCTATCTAAACAAAAATCCTGAAGCTCCTCTTACAATGTTATATATGAATGATTAAGGTGTCTAAAGACCTCATTATTCCGCTAATTGCCAGTTCTCCATTTGCACCAGTTACATTTCAATTGCCCACTCAGCATAAATGGCTGTGGACAACACTGATATAATAAAACTTTTCCATTACTGCAGAAAGTCATCATGATTTGGGAAATATCTAAAGTTCTCTTGAGAAGGCTGGCCAAGGGGGTGAACTGGCCAACCCCAGGATGTCAATGAAGGACTTAGATACTTAAAAAAGGAAGTTTTCCAAAATAGACATCGTGACTCATGATTGTGGTCCCAGCTGTCCACAACTCAAATTCATTTAGTAACTAACTCATTTCATTAACTTGAACATTGCTTATTCTTCAGGATCATCAAGAGGTTAGGGGCAGATGGCGGTTTCTCAAACTCTCATGTGGACATGAATCACTTGGACATCTTGTTAAAATACAAATCCTGGTACAGCAGGTTTGGGTTTGGGTCCTGCAATTATACTTTATTAAACAATTCCCAGGTGATGTTAATACTCTGGGTCCATGAGCCACCCTTTCAGTAGCAAAAAATTAGGTCATAGAGTCATTGAATATTATCTTGGAAAGAACTCTTGCAAATTCCCTATTCCAACCCCATCTCTAAAGTCCTTTCCAGCTCTTGGGGTCTTTGAGGTCTAGAGAAAGTCCCATTCATATTTCTAAGTGGTTCCCAGTGTCCATGACTCCATAAGAATTTAATGGCCACTTGACCAACAAACACATGAAGAAATGCTCATGATCATTAACCATTAGAGAGATGCAAATCAAAACAACAATGAGATACCATCTTGCCCCAGCACTAGTAGCAAAGTTCAACAAAACAGAAAATAATAAATGCTGGCGAGGATGCAAAGAGATTGAGACTCTCATACATTACTGGTGGGACTGTCAAATGATACAACCACTGTGGAAAGCACTATGGCAATTCCTTTAAAAAGTGGAATTAGAAATACTATTTTACCTAAAAATTTCATTACTATGTATATATCTTAAAGAAGTGAGACCCAGGACAAGAACATGCATACCCACGTTCATCACAGCACTATCTACAATAGCAAAAAGAGGGAAACAACATGGGTGCCAATCAACAGAAGAATGGATCTCCAAACTATGGTGCATACACACAGTGGAATACTATGCAAAACTAAAGAATGATGTAGAATCTGCAAAACATGGATGAACTTGGAGGACATTTTGCTGAGTGAAATAAGTCAATCACAGAAGGACAAATACTGTATTAGTCCATCATTGTAAAAAGTCAAGGAAAGGTTTATATATGTAATGAAACTTTCATTGTTTGTTACCAGGGGTGTGAGAGGAGAGGAGGGAACACTGTTATATAAGTAGAGACAAGTGTTGATTTGGGTGAAGTGAAGGACAATGTACCAAATGTGAGTGATTCACACAGTGGCATTGAGGAAGAAGAAGACATAGAGAGATCCATGGGAGGTACAGACAGCAAAGATGAACTCTTTTGCACATACAGTACTGGGTTGTCAGTTATGGCAAACATTGATCTACAGGTGGACAGATGGGTAGACAGACTGAACTATTAAGGCATGTCTATGCAGGGGGGAATGTGCCTATGACCATGTATGGAGTTGGCAGACAATGTTTCTACAAGTGTATTTGTATGCTCTGTAAGAATTTCCAGGTATATAGTAGAGCTGGCAAGGGATAAGGTTGTGGTCACTTCTTGTCCATAGTCAGCTACCCAGAGGGAGCAAGTAGTTGAACCTATGGGCTCAGGACAATAGTCACAGGGGACATCAACCTCAGTTACCATAACATACTACAGAAAAACATTGTTCCACCTCCTACTTTGACGAATTGTGACTGGGATCTTAAAAGCTTGAAGCATCCATCTAGATTCCACAATGGGTCTCTCCTCATCCAGAGCAAAGAAGAATGAAGAAAACCAAATATTCATGGAAACAATTAGTACAAGGGACTGGTACTCCATCCAATCCTCAGCCTATATGACTATGAGACCAGAGGAACTAGATGGTGCCTAGCTACCACTGTCAACCACTCAGATGGAGATCTATGTAGGAGATCCTGGATAGAGTGGGAGAACAATGTGGAACAAAACTCAAAATCATAAAAAGAAAAGGACCAGTTTTGCTGGTCTGATAGAGCCTGATAGAACCATTGAGACTATGGCCCCAACTGCCCTTCAGGTCTGGAATTGAACACAATTCTGTGGCTTCCAGCCAAACAAAAGACAGGCATATGAGCTGAACATTTACAT
This sequence comes from Orycteropus afer afer, assembly GCF_000298275.1. NCBI lineage: Eukaryota > Metazoa > Chordata > Mammalia > Tubulidentata > Orycteropodidae > Orycteropus > Orycteropus afer. The sequence continues at coordinate 1,164,249 of NW_006921895.1, read as the reverse complement.
TAGGTGGATACACTCCTTGGAAAGATCAGTCTTGGGAGAAGAAAAGGGCTGTGTATGCACAAGAAGACAGCTGGGGGGAGGCAGAAGTGCATGGGAGGGAAGGACACAGGGAAGAGATGGCTAAGGGAAGGAAGTGGGAGAAGAGCTCTTGCATTGTGGGTGATTACGGTCAATGTCATGAGACAAAGTGAATGTGAACTGCTGTATGGAAGATGAATTTGCTGTGTAAACTCATCCACATCACAAGAAATTTTTTTAAAAAATTATTTTTTAAAAAATGATGGCCATTTGAATTGTCCTAAAAACCAATGAAATCGACTCCTGACTAACTCCTCGAGTGAGATCCGACTCATAGCCACCCCTCCTTGGATTTCCGAGGCCATATCACTACAGGATCATCCAGTCTTCCTTCGGAGTCGTATGTTCTACATCTTTGCTAGCTTTAAATAAACTCCCTGAAGCCATTCCTCTCAGGTGCTAATTATCTACCCCAAAATACATCTATTCCTAAAAGCATGGAAAGGCGCTTGCTCTAGTAGTGCAGTGTTTAAAGCATTCAGCTGCTAATCATAAAGGTCAGCAGTTTGAACTCACAAGCTGCTCCACGGGAGAAAGATGAGGCAGTCTGATTCCATGAAGAGTTACAGCCTTGGGAACAATATAGGGCAGTTCTACTCTATCCTACTGTAGGATCACTATGAGGTGGAGTCAAGTAGATGGTGGTGAGTATTTTTTAATATCACGGATGTTGTTGTATGCCGTCGAGTCAGCCCCGTCTCATAGAGACCCCTCCTTGGGTTTCCGAGGCAGTATCACTACGGAAGTAGGATTGCCCAAACTTCCTTCCGAGGAGTGGCTGGTGGATTTGAACCGCCAGCCTTCTGGTTAACAGTCAAGTGCCTTAGGCGCTATGCTACCGGAGCTCCTGATACTTTTCACTAAAATTGAAAAAGGAAGTATTCGAAATTCATGCATCAACTGGGAGCAGTCTCAGACACAATAAGTGGCTGACTCTTTCTAGATTTCCCCAAGTGGGTGCATACGGTGGCTGGTGGAAAATATACAAAATCAAGGGATTGAACCTGATCTCTGTTACATAGCCCACTTCCACCAAGTCCCATGGGGTGTTCTGAAGCTCATGGATCATTAATCTTGAGTCCAAGACCTGCTGCTTTCTTATGAACCAAGCACTGAGTGCTTTTGAATATGTAGAGTAGCACAAGATATGGTGCTCTAATGCCTTAATTCCAGACATTCCATTTATTCTAATGGGTGGGCATGGCATGTTTTCTGCAACTTGAACTTCAATTTCAAATCTGGGAATAGTAGAGCAGAGGAAGCTGAAGTACAAAAGGAAAGAATAAAAGGGTGAAAGACTAAAACCAACAGGGAAAAGCAATTATAAGGTATATTAAAGTACACTGCATGGAGGGAGAGATTTATTACACTTTCAAGTTTTTTTCTTTCTTTTTTTTCTTTCCATGAAAGGTAAGGAGAAAAGAACTGAATATTTGTCCTTCTGAATTGGATAAGTGCAGTTGCAGAGAATAAAGGGAGCTTTGAGAAAGTGGGCAGCTGGGGCAGAGCCTGAAGCCATGGTACTTGATACTGCAATATGCTCTTTTAGTGATTCAGGGAAGCTTTTGAGAACAGCAGGCAAATCATTCAGGGAAGACAATGGCAAATGTCAAGAAAGAGAGAAAGCATCTAGAGTTTAAAAGACTGTTGAGTGACAAGTAGGGCAGATCAAAGGGAGAAGTTTATCAGGTATCTATAATTATAATGCTAATAGAGATCAATAATCATTAAAGAGACAGCAAAACAAATAAAAAAGGGGGGAAAAAAAAACCCTGATGGCTTCTAATCTTCAAAACAAACAAAGCAAAAAGCAAAAAGGAAAGAAGAAACTGGTTGAAGACTCAATCATTCACCTTTTCATCCATTCTGATTGTTCGTAGTGTATTTTGTTACTCAAATCAACCTTTGGTTCAAAAATTATGCAGTGGAGATATGTTTGATAAAACACACATGGGGCTTATATATTATTGATCCACTTTGAATCAAGCCCCAGAGACCATGTCTAGTGTGAGATTTTGTGATCAATAGGAAATGTTCCGGTAGAAGCAAGATTATGAAAACTGTATCACCTGGGCCCCCTGAACTTGTTTTCCTTTTCTTCTCCCTTCTAGTCTCTGTCCCACACAGAGGTGGGTATGTAAAGCACCCTCACAGGACGCTCAGCTTGAAGGGAGAAGCTTGTTTTTGGAAACTTGCTCTGGCTTGCTCAGGACCAAAGTAATTTAGAAGCCCAGGGAGAAATGTTGAAATCCATCATTGCAAAATCCCTTTTGCAATAAGTAATGAATAAAACGGAAAGAAAACCTCTTTCCTTCTCAAAGCAAAAATCTATCATATAATTTATCTAAAGAGTTCCTCTTAATAAAAATTTAAAAGTAATGCTAACCAGAAGTTCAGTGATTTGAACCCACCAGCCTCTCCACAAGAGGAACATGTGACAGTCTACTTTTGTAAGATTTACAGCCTGTTCTAATCTGTCCAATAGTGTCATTATAAGTCAGAATCTACATGGCAGCAGTAAGTTTTTGTTTGTTTTTGTTTTTAATTATTCTTTATGCTCTGGACCTGATTATTTAAATTATGGCTTTTAACACAATCTGAATTATGATTTTTTTTTTTTTAATTGGGGTCTGTCTCCACCCACTAACAGTATAACTATGAAGAACCAGTCAGTTTTTTTCAATGTTGGATGCAGAGGTTTTAGAACAGTAGCCCACAAATAATCTAACCAACCTCACTGCCATAGCGACCATGTAGGGCAGAGTAGAATGGCTTCACAGGGTTCTCAAGACTGTAAATCTATACAGAAGCACACTACCACATCTTTCTCCCACAGAGCTTCTGGTGGGTTCCAACTGTCAATATTCTGGGTAGCAGAGGAAGGCTTTAACCACTCACTACATCACCAGGGCTCCATATGCACACAATAGGTACTCCAAAAGTGTTTGTTAGGGGACCAAATGAAGATTGGGCAAATCATCCAACAACTCAGCTAAACAGAAACAATATTACATCTACAAAGAAAAATTCAAAGCAGGAAGTACAAAAACCCTAAAATTTAAATAAATTGATATTATTGCTGTTGTTATGTGCTGTCAAGTCATCTCCGACTTGTAGCGACCCTTGCTTGGGTTTCTGAGGCAGTATCACTAAGAAAGTAGATTGCCCAGTCTTCCTTCTGAGGAGTGCCTGGTTGGTTTAAACTAACCTTCTGGTTAGTAGTCAAGTGCCTTAGTCATTATGCCAATAAATTGCTATAGGGGTTAAATTAAAGAAACAACCTTTCTAAAAAAAGACCATCAGCAAAGTCTTTCCAGCTACTAAAAACTTCCATTTGTTTTCAGATTTCAAATCACTGTGAAAGAACAATTGTAATATATAACTTTTCAAATAGTGACATTCTGGCAATAACATATTCTGATCAATAGAACATAATAGAATTCACAGATGATGTAAAATCCACATAGAAATTGAATACATGTCAAAATAGGCATTTGATATCAGTGAAGAAAATTTGGACTATTTAATAAAAAGTATTGGGAAAATTTAAGGAACTCTGGTGGTATGGTGGGGAAGGCATTTGGATGCTAACTAAGAGGTCAGTAGTTCAAATCACCACCAGCTGCTCCATGGTAGGAAGGGGAGGCAATTTACTTCCACAAAGATTGGAAACTCAATGGGAGTTGGTGTGAGTTGGAAGGGACTCAATGGCAGTAGGGTTTTCATTATTATTATTATTATTATTGGGAAATCTTACTTTTCTTTCTTAAAGTAATTTGAAGTTGGATTACTTTCTGACCCTTTATATCAATATAAATTGCACATTAAATTTCTCTTTAATACAATAAAAAATAAAATTCTAGAGACTGGCAATTCATAACAAAATTTGTAGTAGTGGAAAATGTACATATATTTCTAATCAAGAAATATTTTTCCATCTAAAGAACAAAGTCAAAAGAGACATTAAAGCAGGGAAAATATCTGCAATGCATGTTACAGAAGTCTAATGCCCTCAGTGTGGAGCCCTTGTGGTGCAGTGGTTAAAGTATTTATCTGCTATCCAAAAGACAGCATGCCTGTTCCATAGGAGAAATATACTGCGGTCTGCTTCCATTACATTTATAGCCTTGGAAACCCTGTGGAACAGTTCTACTCTGTCTTATAGGGTGGCTATGAGTTGACAATGGGTTTGGTTTGGAATGCCCTCAATATGTAAGGAGGCTTTATAAGTGAATAAGAAAAGACCAAGTGCAAAGAACAGTGAAACAAGAACTTAGACAGGAAAATAAATGTCAATGGCTTACAATAAATGAAATAATATTAAATTTTTAAATTATTAAAAAATGAAATAGCAATGATGTATGATTTCTTACTTTACAATTTTCTTTTTAAGTTTTATACAATGTTGCTGAGGCCATGGAAAAGAATATATACTCAAACAGGTTTAACTGTGAATTGCTGTATGGGAGGGCAAGTGGCAATATCTGTGAAAACTATAATATGTGCCTTCAGTTCCATCAAACTGCTCTAATTTTCCTTAGATATACTTTTATATATGCAAAAACATTGTAATAACAAGAAAGAGGGGTAGTAGAGTAGAGAAGAAGTGGGGAGAAGAAAGAGAAGGAAAAGGAGAAAAAGGAGAAGAAGCAGCAGAGCAGTACTAGCAGCAGTGATAAACAATCCAGAGGAATTGTTATCCATATAGTAGAATATTATGCAATCCAAAAATGAAATAGATCTGAATATATTGATATGCAAAAACAAACCCACTGCCATCAAGTTGATTCTGACTCATAATGACCCCCATTGGGTTTCCAAGGCTGTAAATCTTGATAGAAGTAGACTGACTCATCTTCCTCCTGTGGAGCAGCTGGTAGATTTGAACAACCAACCTTCTGGTTAACAACCAAATGTCTTACCCACTACACCACCAGAGCTCCTTATTGATATACAAAGATCTCCAAAATAACAGAAAAAGTTTAGATTGGACACTGTGGAAAACATAAAAATTTCACAAGAAAAGAAAATGCCCATATATTCTTGATGAATTTATAAGAGATTGTGCTAATTATTAAGCAATTGTCTCTCGGACTGAACTCCATCCTTCTATGCTCTGCATTGATGTGGATCTGTGACTATGTAAACCTTGTTTCTCCTTTGTCACTTAACTCTCTATTAGGATTAGTCATGTAATAATAATTTAAATAATGCACACATGCACATACAATGGGAACAAATGACAAGATTATGTAAAAAAAGTTCACTACTGTGCACCCATGCATATACTGTGCATGCTTTGTGACATTTCCAGAAGTAAATTTTAGCCCCATTCATCCTCATTCAATAGTCCAAAACTGTTCTTTTGATCATATTTGCATAATAAAGGTAGACACCATGGTCAAGAACTCTTGGATTGAATTTGGTAATACCCCAATAATCAGAAAATAAACAATTTGAGATTGTGTGTTTGCTCTAGGGCAGCCCATGTTCAGTCACGAGAGTGATGGAGTTTCTTATAGCCAATCTGTGTCCAGGTAAGTTATGCTGGAGAAAGGTGGAGGGTTAGGTGGAGGGCTGTGGCAGATCTGCCACAGCCTGCATGGTCAGGTCTTACAGTGGGCAGGGGCCATTGCTGGCACATGCCCAGGTCCTGTGGTGCTGGCCCCACATGAAGTTCAGTGGCAGGATGATACATTTGCAGGCATGTACTGCTCTGGCTTGCAGATCCCTTGGGTAGCCAGGTGGACCTGTATCATTTGAGTGGTAGCCATGTGACCCCTCTGTGTGTGAAGCTCTCACACCCTCCTCACAGCATCTTTGTAGGGAGGAGATTCAAACAGACCAAACATGGTTGCTAGCCAGCCCATGGGCTGGGTGGAATGTGCACAGCTGCAGCACACCAGCCTCATCTCACTGAGTGGCTTCTCCAGCCCAGGGTGGTCAGACTCATGTACCTCCTTGGCTAGGTCTGGTCACCACAACAAGAGCTGTTTCCTGGATGGGAAATCCTATGGGGAGAGGCACTACTTTAGAAACTCGAAGGTAGGTTGGAGAGGACCTGCTACTGGGAGCCAAACCTCCACATCAGCAGACACTGAGACAAAAACTCAACATCAAATCAGCTGGATAGGAAAAAGAAATTGAAATTGAAGTCATCAACATGTAAAAAATATCAGAACAATAAGTGTATGAAATTAACATGCAGGGGGTTGCACAGTATGTAAAAATGTATAATATGTGTTATTTGTATAAAAATGCTCTAAACACAGACAATTGAAACAAATTTTCTCAAGCAACACCTTAACTTTATTACATGTGATTCACTTTGAAATTTTTTTATCCCATTCCATTTAATTTTAAAAAGTACTTGTTTAAACCCACCAAATTTGTTTCATAATCTACTTACTGTATGAGACATCTAGTTTGAACAGCATTGGCATAAAAGAATAACTATAATAGACTCTCAAATCATACTTATCTGGGCCTTAAATCCCACAACTTGTCTGTCAGTTTGTCATACTACAGTGGCTGGCATGTTGCTATGAAGTTGGAAGCTATGCCACATGTATTTCAAATACTAGCAGGGTCACTCATGGTGGGCAGGTTTCAGCAGAGCTTCCAGACTAAGGCAGACTGGGAAGGTGGACAGGTCCATCCACTTCAGAAAATATTTGCCATTGCAAACCTTATGAATAGCAGTGAAACATTCTCTAATATATTACTTGAAAACTTTATGAATAGCCCTCAAACATTGTCTGATTTAGTGCCAGAAGATGAGCCCGTCAGATTGGAAAACACTCAAAATACACCTGGAAATGAGCTGCCTCCTCAAAGTAGAGCCAGTCTTAATGACATTAATGGGATAAAGCTTTTGAAATCTCCATTTACTGATGGGACATGACTCAAAACGGGAAGAAAGAGCTGCAAACATCCATTAGTAATGGAAATGTGAAAGGTAAAAAGTACATTTCTAGAAAAATTGGAAGTTGTCAAAAATGAAATGAAACACTAGGCATTAGTGAGCTGAAATGGACTGGTATTGACCATTGTGAATCACACAATTATATGGTCTATTATGCCAGGAATGATGTGTTGAAGAGGAAAAGTGTCACATTCATCATCAAAAAGAATGTTTCAAGATGTGTACAGAAGTGCTATACTGTCAGTGATAGGATAATATCCATACATCTACAAGGAAGATCAGTTAATACTACTATCATTCAAATTTACACATCAACAACTAAGGCCAATGATGAAGAAATTGAAGATTTTTGTGAACTTCTCCAGTCTGAAATTGACCAAATATGAAATCAAGATATATTGATTATTACTGGTGATTGGAACATGAAAGTTGGAAACAAGTAAGAAGTATTGATAATTGGACAATATGGCCTCAGTGATTAAAAAAAAAAAAAAAAGACACTGGAGATCACATGATAGAATTTTGCAAAACCAATGACTTATTTTTTGCAAATTCTTTGTATTCAACAACATAAATGGCAGTCCATGGCATACACATGGACTTCACCTGATGGAATACACAAAATCACATCTTATACATTTGTGGAAAGATGTGATGGAGAAGCTCAGTATTTTCAGTCAAAAGAAGGCCAAGAGATGACTGTTGAACAGACTATCAATTGCTCATATGCAAATTAAAGCTTAAGAAAATTCAAGCAAGTCCATGAGAGCCTAAATACGACCTTGTTCATAGCACTTCTGATTTTGAGAACATCTGAAGAACAGATCTGACACATTGAACACCAGTGACTAAAAACCAGACAAGTTGTGAGATGATGTTAAGAACATCATAAATGAAGAAAGCAAAAGGTCATTAAAAAGACAGGAAAGAAAGGAAAGACCAAAATGGATATGAGAAGACGCTCTGAAACATGCTCTTGAACAGAATAGCTAAAGCAAATGGAAGAAATGAGGAAATAAAAGAGCTACACAGAAGATTTCAAAGGGCAGCTTGAGAAGACAAAGTAAAGTATTATACTGAAATGTGCAAAGACCTGAACTTAGAAAATATGAAAGGGAAGAACATGCTTGGCATTAATCAACCTGAAAGAACTGAAGAAAAATTAAGCCTAAAGTTGCTATATAAGGCACTTGACTGCTAACCAGAAGGCTGGTGGTTCAAACCCACCTTCTTCAGAAGGAAGGTTGGACAATTAAGGTACCATAGTGATACTGCCTCAGAAACCCAAGGAGGGGTTGCTATGAGTTGGGTCCAACTCGACAGCACATAATAACAATAACATAACCTGGGCAAAATACTGAATGATGCAGGAAGCATCAAAAGAAGATGGAAGGAATTCAAAGAGTCACTGTATCAAAAAGAATTGGTCTGAGGAGGCGGGGCAAGATGGCGGACTAGGCAGAAGGATTGCACAGACCCTCTTCAACAAAGAAAAGGGAAACCAATTAACACAGACACAGAA
>NW_006921895.1:1144615-1148819 GCF_000298275.1 Orycteropus afer afer | reverse complement strand
TTTTGGTCAATGACATGAGACAAAGTATATGTGAACTGCTGTATGAAAAGTGAATTTACTCTGTATATCTTCACCCAAATCCTAATAAAAAAAAAAAAAAAAGAAGAAGAAGAAGAAGAAAAAAGAATTGGTCTATGTTCAGCTGTTTCAGGAGATACCATATGATCAAGAACCAATTGTACTGAAGGAAGAATTCCAAGTTTCATTGAAGGAATTGGTGCAAATCAGGACTCTAGGAATTGACTGGAAACCCATTGAGATGTTTCAACAAATTAATGCAGAGCTGGAGGCACTTACTTATTTATCCCTAGAAATTTGGAAGACAGACATCTGCCCAACTGACTGGAAGAGATCCGTATTTGTGCCTATTCTAAAGAGAGGTGATCCAACAGAATGTGGAAATTATCAAACAATATCATGAATATCACATGCAAATAAAATTCTGCTGAAGATAATTCAAAAACAATTGCAGCAGTTCATTGACAAAGAACTTCCAGAAATGCAAGCTGAATTTAGAAAAGAATGTGGAATGAGGCATATCACCAATGATGTCCGAAAGATCTTGGGTGAAAGCAAAGAATACGAGAAAGATGTGTTACCTGTGTTATACTGACAATGCAAAAGCATTTAACTGAGTGAATCATAACAAATTATGGATATTATTGTGAAGAATGGGGTTACAGAACACTTAACTGTGCTCATGAAGAACCTGTACATAGACCAAGAGGTAGTCATTTAAACAGAACAGGGAGGGTGTGCTTTATGGATACATTCCTTCACCATACTTATTCAATCTGCAGGCTGAGGAAATATTCTGAGAAGCCAGACTATATGAAGATGAATACAACATCAAGATTAAAGGAAGAGTCATTAACATCCTGTGATATGCAGATGACACAACCTTTCTTGCTGAAAGTGAAGATGACTTGAAGCACTTATTGATGAAGATCTTCAGTATGGATTACACCTCAACGTAAAAAAAAAAAAAAAAACCTGCGCAACTGGACTAAAAAGCAACATCATGATAAATGGAGAAATGTTCAAAGTTGCCACAGATTTCATTTTATTTAGACCCATAATCAACACCCATGGAAGCAGTAATCAAGAAGTAAGATGACATATTACACTGGACTAATCTGCTGCAAAAACCCATTTTAAAGAGTTAGAAGCAAAGATATCACTTTGAAGACTAAGGTGCACCTACCGCAAGCCATGGTATATCCAATTGCCTCATATACATGGGGAAGTTGGAAAATGAGTAAGGAAGTCCAGAGTAACTGCCTTTTGACTTGTGTTGTTGGCAAAGAATACTGAAAGTACTTTGGACTGCCAGAACGAACAAATCTATCCTGGAAGAAGTGTAGCCAGAATGATCTTTATAAGTAAGAATGGCCAGACTTCATCTCACCTACTTTGGTCATGTTGTTAGAAGGGATCAGTCCTTGGAGAAGGACATTATGTTTGTGAAATAGAGAGAGATCAAAAAAGGAGAAGACCCTCAACCAGATGGATTGAAACAGTGACTACAACAATGAGCTCAAGCATAGTAAGAATTGTGAGCATGGCACAGGACCAGACAGTGTTTCATTGTTGTACATAGGGTCACTATGAGTCAGAGCCAATGTGTCTGCCCCTAACAACAGCAACAACAAAAGCATTAAGTCCTGTCTGACCCACCTATGTTATGATAGTTACTTAACAATTCTGAACTTTTCTTCGTCTATAAACTAAGACTTTTATTTATTTATTTTTAAATATTTTATTGTGTTTTAGGTGAAAGTTTACATAGGAAGTTAGAGTCCCATTTAATTATTTTTATACAAATTGTTTGCAACATTGGTTATATATTTTATAGTATGTTAGCATTCTCATTATTTACATTCTTTTCTCATTTTTCTTTCTTTTTTTGTTTTCTGTTTCCATTAATTTAGTTTCCCTGTCCTTCTTTACCTTTTCATATTTGCTTTGTTGACTGTTTGGTCTTATATAATTGGTTATTTAAGGGAACACAGTACTCAAAGGTGCTATTGTTTAATTTATAAAGTCATCTATTCTTTGGATCCAAGGTGACCTCTGGGAGTGACTTTATTTCCAAATTTAAAAGGTATCTAGGGGCAACAGTATCAGAGACTCCTGTAATCTTCATCAATCCAGGAAGTTGAAATATTTTTTAGGAATTTAAGTTTTCTTCTGCATTTTTTTTCCCATTCTATCTGGAACCTTTCATTTTGTCTCTAGTCAGAATGGTCAACAGTGCTAGCCAGGCACCATCTATTTCTTGTCTCAGGTTAGATGAAGCCATGTATCATGTTGGTTAATAGTCCTATGCACTAGTTTCTTCTTTAAATCTTTGCTTTCTGTAATTCTATTTTTTTCCTGAGTATTAGAGACTAATAATGGTACCTTAGATGGCTGCTTGTAAGCTTTGAAGACCCCACACACTACTCACTTAACTAGGGTGCAGAACATTTTCTTATGTTATACCAATTGACCAAGTTGTCCCATGAGATTATTGTCCTAAACTTTTCAACCCAGTAACTAAATTCCATGAGGTGTTTGGATATATCTAGGAATTCTCCATAATTTTATCCCCTATGTGCTTTGTTATGTATATGAATACACATGTAGCACAGGCAAACATATATATATATATGTCTAAAGATACATCAACACTATATCAGACAATGATTCACTGCTATTCAAAAGGTTTTCAGAGGCCAACCCCACCCCCACCCACCCCCCTGCCAAAGTGGACTGCCATGTCCTTCTTAGCCTGTCTTAATGTAGAAGCTCTGCTGAAACTTGTCCACCATGGATGACACTACTGATGTTTGATATATTGGTGGCATAGCTTCCAGCACCATAGCAACATGCAAGATATAGTATAATAAACTGACAGACAACTAGTTTATTGACTATGCAAAGACATTCAACTGTGTGTATCATAATAAATTATGAATTCCAGAACATTTAATTGTGCTCATATAGAAAAGGTCAAGAAGCAGTTGTGCAAACAGAACAAGGGTGCATGGTTTAAGATCAGGAAACATGTGCATCAATGCTGTATCCTCTCACCATTACTCATTCTGTATACTGAGCACATAATCCGAGAAGCTGGAGTATATGAAAAATATGGCATCGGGATTGGATGAAGACTCATTAACAACCTGCTATATGCAGATGACAACACCTTGCTTGCTGAAAGTGAGGAAGATTTGGAGCATTTACTAGTGAAGATCAAAGACTACAACCTTCAATATGGATTAATCCTCAACATAAAGAAAACAAACATCCTCACAACTGAACCACTAAGCAACATCACAATAAGTAGAGAAAAGATTGAATTTGTCAAGGATTTCATTTACCTTGGATACACAGTCAACACTCATGGAAACAGAGGTCAAGAAATTAGATGTTGTGAGGTTCTGGTAAAATGGCAGAATAGGCAGCAAGAATGCATAGACCCTCTTCAACAAAGAAAAATGAACACAGATACAAAAGATAATCCTGGAGCCCAAGCTTTGAAGGGAAGGATATAGAAGTGGACTAAACTCCAACTAGCAGAAGAATTTGCACGAGAAGACCAAAAAAGGAGACATACGGAGATGCAGTCTGGCAGTGATCCTGAAGGCACAGATAGCTTGGATATTGCCAAGTGGTGTTAGTACCTAAGAATTAACCTAAAAATCAGCCGTGCTAGTCAGGGACTACATGAAGGACTGCACAGATGGCTGGTGGTGAATAAAAGGGAAAGCAGGGAATGTGAAGGGTTGAGCTGTGGACTTTTGCCTATCTGGAGACTAGAGTAATTTTGAATGTTTACAAGTGGTTGGACCATTTTGGATATTTAAAACGACAGCATTCTCCCAGATTCTAGGGACTTAAGAATAGGCCCTACCTGCAGGGAACTACAAGGACATTCCAGACACCAACAACTGAAAAGGTGTGATATTCCCCTTGCTGCTCTTATACCCCATACCCCCTTGGTGAATGGAGATGTGGCAATCCCTCACTCCCACCGACCTTCTGGGCTGACAGGAAGCCAATCCCAGTCTGTGTGCTCCAATGGAGCCTGAGCGTCCTTCCCAGATTTTATTTTTTTGTCTGTTTTAAAATTATTGTTATTACTTTTTGTCCTTTTTATTATTATTCTTTATTCTTCCCTTCCCAGGTTCTAGTTTTCAACTTTTTCTCTCTTTCTTGT
>NW_006921895.1:1141317-1143983 GCF_000298275.1 Orycteropus afer afer | reverse complement strand
AAATATATATATATAAATGATTCAAAATCTACAGATAGAAATCTAGAAGATTAATACTGAATTTTAAGAAATAGATAACACATTGAAAGGACAAAGAGTAGAATTGAATCAATGGAAGACAGAACTCACAAGATTAAAGACAAATACCTGAATACTTCTTTGGAAAGGGATCAATCAGAAAAAAAGATCAAAACAAAATTAATAAAGCCTAAGGTTCATGTGGGATACCATCAAAAGGAATAATCTACATGTCATTGGAATTCCAGAACAGGAAGGGAAAAAGAAAACCACTGAATAAATTGTCTAAATTTATTGGGAGAGAACTTCCCTTATATGATGAAAGATGAGAATACATCCATTCAGAAAGTCCAATGAACCCAAACAGGATAGACCCCAAAAGAAAATCACCGAGGCATATCATTATCAAACTCATTAAAATCAAAGACAAAGAAAAAATCCTCAAAGCATCATGGGAAAAATGAAAAGTTACTTACATTGGACAACCAGTAAGAAAAAGCTCTGATTTCTCAGCAGAAACCATGGAAGCGAGAAGGCAATGGGATGGTATATATAAAACCCTGGGAGAGAAAAATTTACAACCAAGAATCAGGTAACAGGCAAAATTTTCCCCAAAATATGATGGTGAAAGTAGATTTCCAGATAAGTAGAAATTAAGAAAATTTGTTAAAACCAGACCAACTTTATAAGAGATACTAAAGGAAGTGTTTTGAACAGAGAGCCAATAATAGCAAATAACAACCGACCATTAATACACATGATGACATAACCCAGAAGCCACAGCTATGGACATATCCAAAATAAATATGCTTACAAGATTGTAGCTAGGGAACCAGAGATATCAATTAGCAAAGGAGTACCATTACAAACCAAAAAGAGGGAAAATACTGTGTAGTAACAGAACTTTTAAATGGTGAGGAAGTCAAAAGAGTTACAAGATAGAATGAACTGTTCTAAACTTGGGGAGAAAATTATAAATCACAGGGTAATCCCAAAGAAAAATGATAAACCATCACATCACAATAAAAAAGAGAAGCACAAATATTTAGCAAATACTAAAACAATAGCAACAAAGGAAATGATAACAAGATTCATAAACATACTCAGCTAAGCACAGAAAATAATATGGAACAAAGAAACCAAGAACACCATAAAAAAGCACATACCAAAATGAGAGCAACCAATTCATACTTCTCAATAATTACACTGAATGTTAATGGTTTAATATACCACCCAAGAGAGAGAGAATTGCAGACTGGATAAGAATACAAAACCCATTGATATGTTGTCTATAAGAGACACACCTTAGAGGCAAAGAAAAAAATAGACTAAAAATCAAAGGTTGGAAAAGATCGATCAAACAAATGGCAACCAAAAAAGAGCACAACACCAAACCAAATACACTGCCGTCGAGTCGGACCTGACTCATAGTGACCCCTCCATGGGTTTCTGAGGCAGTATCACTACAGAAGTAGATTATCCAAACTTCCTTCCAAGGAGTGGCTAGTGGGTTTGAACCACTAGTTTTCCAGTTAGCAGTCAAAGGCCTTAGCAATTATGCCGCCAGAGCTCCCCAAAAAAAGAGCAGGGATGGCAATATTAATTTCTGATCAAATTGACTTTAAGACAAAAACCACCATATGAGACAAGGAAGGACATTATATAATGATTAAAGGATCAATTGAACAAGAAGATATAACCAAAATAAATATCTATGGACCCAATGAAAGAGCCCCAAAATACATAAATCAAATTGTAAAAGACTTGAAAAGGCCAACAGATGACTCTGCAATCATAGTGGGAGACATTAATACACCACTTTCAATGGAAGATAGAACAACTGGAAAGAAACTTAACAAAGATGCACAAGAGCTAAAAAATACAATCCACCAACTTGACCTTATAGACATCTACAGAGCACTTCACCTAACAATAGCACAATATACATTATTTTCCAGGGCACATGGAGCATTTTCCATGATAGACCACATGGTAGGCCATAAAGCAAGCTTTAGCAAAGTTAAAACATTGAAATACTGCAAAGCATCTTCTCAGATCACAATGCTATCAAATTAGAAATCAACAATAGGAAGATCAATGGAAAAAGAACAAACACATGGAAACTGAACAACACCCTCCTTAAGAAAGACTAGGCAAAAGGACAAATATTGTATTAATCAGTTATTGTAAAAGTTAAGGAAAGGTTTACCTATAGAAGGAAATTATCTTTGTTGGTTATCAGAGGTGGGAGGGGAGGGAAGGGAACAATGTTAGGTAGATAGAGATAAATATTGATTTGGGTGAAGAGAAGGGCAATGTACCAAATCTGTGTGACCAATATGACAGCATTGAGATGAGAAAGACATAGAGAGGCACATAGGAGGTATAGACATCAAATATGAACCCATTTGCACACATAGTACTGCGATGTCAATGAAGGCAAACATGAGTATCTGGGTGGATAGATGGGTGGACAGGTGTACAATTAGGTATGTCTATGAAATGGGGAGTGTATCCAAGAACATATATAGAGTTGGCAGACAATGGTCCTACAAGTTTAAGTGAATGATCAGAATTTCCAGGTGTATAGTAGAACTGACAAGGGGCAAGGTTGTGGTCACTGCTTGGCTATAGCCAGCTACCCAGAG
>NW_006921895.1:1139006-1140327 GCF_000298275.1 Orycteropus afer afer | reverse complement strand
GATGTAGTATTCCCCATGATGAGACTGATAATCAACTCCATGGTGGAATCTACTGGGAGCAGCTGAGTAGCTGCCTTTGGGTATGTGGTCTGCTTCCTGTATATAAGGAGAAGCTTTGAGAATGGTCTCTAGCCTATGGCACACTTGGACCCTGCATGTAGCCGTGTCATTGCTCAGCAGCCTGTAATGCTCTGCCAACCTTGAGACTTAAAATAGACTTAAACTAATGGCCTCTCATGTGGTCTGGTAACATCGGGACTGTGCCTTTTTACTTGTCAACTTTGGGGCTTCCAGTCTTAGCAGCCAGCAGCTGTCTGAGTGAAAAAACACCTCTAGCTTCAGTGGGCCAGGAGCAGGAGGCAGAGCTGTACCCCAAGGTTGAGGGGCTTTCACCCAGCCCCTAGACCCTGGCACTTTGAACTTGGACTTAAAGCCTTCAAATTGTAAGAATAAACTCCTGTTTGTTAAAGCCATCCCATTTGTGGTATATATTACTGTCAGAGCGGCACCAGGTAACCAGAACACTGGGTAAGAGAAGAAATAAAAAATTAAATTAAAAAATTCCTTCAAACAAACAAGAATGAAAACCCAAAATACCAAAATCTTTGGGACACAGCAAAAGCAGTTATCAGCCAATTTATGGCAATAAATGCACAGATCAAAAAAGAAGAAAGACTTAACACTTTAAACCAACATCTGCAACAATTAGAAAAAGCCTACAGTCACCAGAAGAAAGGAAATAATAAAGAGTGAAACAGAAATCAATGAATTAGGAAATAGAAAAACAATAGAAAAATTCAACAAAACCAGAGTTGGTTTTTTGAAAAGATTAATAAAATCGACTGGCAAATTTAACAAAGGAAAAGAGGGAGAGAATACAAATAACATGAATAAGAAATGAAATGGCAACATCACACCAGAACCAACTGAAATAAAAAGGGTAATATCAGAACACTATGAAGAACTGTACTCCAACAAATTTGAAAATCTGGAAGAAATTCACAGATTTCTAGAAACACACCCCTTACATAAACTAACACAGACTAACGTGGAAAAGTTGAAGAGATCCATAACAAAAGAAGAAATTGAACAGGTCATAAAAAAAAATTACCAACAAAAAAATAAGTCCTAGCCTAGATGGTTTCACTGGAGAATTCTACCAAACATTCTGAGAAGAAATGACACCAATCCTACTCAATTATTCCAAAACATACAAAAAGATGGAATCCTCCCTAACTCATTTTATGAAGCAAGCATAACCTTGATACTAAAACCAGGCAAAGACATCACTCAAAAGGAAAACTACAGACCAATATCCCTC
>NW_006921895.1:1131379-1138228 GCF_000298275.1 Orycteropus afer afer | reverse complement strand
AGACAGGATCGACAACCAAAAATCAGTTGGATTCCTCTACACCAGCAAAGAGATTGCTGAAAAAGAAATAAGGAAATCAATACCATTTACAATGGCTACCAAAAAAAATAAAATACTTGGGAATATATCTTACCAGGGACACAAAAGACCTGTACAAACAAAACTATAAAAAACTGCTTTAAGAAACCATAAGAGAACTACATAAATGGAAGAAGAACATCCCATGCTCATGGCTAGGAAGATTGAACATTGTAAAATGTCAATTCTAACCAACACAACTATACATTCAATGTAATCCCAATCCAGATCCCATCAACATTCTTTAGGGATATGGAAAAACCAATCACTAACTTTATATGGAAAGGAAAAAGACCTCAGATAAGCAAAGACTTGTTGAAGAAGAACAAAGTAGGAGGTCTCACATTGTTGGATTTCAAAACCTAATATATAGTTATGAAGTTTGGGCAATCTACTTCCATAGTGGTACCTCCTCGGACACCCAAGGAGGGATTGCTATGAGTTGGATCTGACTTGATGGTACACAACAGCAACAACAACTATATAGTCACAGTACTCAAAACTGACTGGTATTGGTTCAATGACAGATACATAGACCAATGGAATAGAATTGAGAACCCAGAAATAGATCCATCGACCTATGGTCAGTTGATCTTTGACAGAAGGCCAAAATCCATTAAATGAGGAAGGGAATGTTTATTTAATAAATGGTGTTGACAGAACTGGATATCCATTTGCTGAAAAATGAAAAAAGATCTGTACCTCACAACATACACAGAAACTAACTTCAGATGGATCAAAGGCTTAAATGTGAAACTTAAAACTATCAAGGTCCTCAAGGAAAAACTAGAGGCAAATTTAAGGACCCTAATACATGGCGTAAACAGACTATCAAGCATAACCCAACATACACAAACAGCAGAAGAGAAGGTAGATGAATGGGACCTTCTAAAAATTAAACTTTTATATGCTTCCAAAGACTTCTCCAAAAGAGTCAAAAGCGAACCTACAGATTGGGAAAAAAATATTTGGCAATGACATATCTGACAAGGGACTTATCTCTGGAATTTATATAAAACTCCAAAACTTCAACAACAAAAGGACAAACAATCCAGTTAAAAAATGGGCAGAAGATATGAATAGACACTTCACCAAAGAGGATATTCCAGCAGCCAACAAACACATGAAGAAATGCTCACAATCATTAGCCATTAGAGAGATGCAAATCAAGACAATAATGAGATACCATCTTGTCCCAGCACTAGTAGCAAAGTTCAACAAGACAGAAAATAACAAATGCTGGCAAGGATGTGGAGAGATTAGGACTCTCATACACTGCTGGTGGGACTGTAAAATGGTACAACCATTGTGGAAAGCAGTATGGTGATTCCTTAAAAAGCTGAAATTAAAGACACCATATGACCCAGTCATTCCATTACTAGGTATATATCCTAAAGAAGTGAAAGCCATGACAAGAACAGACATATGCACACCCATGTTCATCGCAGAACTATTTACAATATCCAAAAGATGAAAACAACCTTGGTGTCCATCAACTGATGAGTATATAACTAAGCAACATACACACAATGGAATACTATGAAACCCTAAGAATAACGTAGAATCTTCAAAACACCACATAACGTGGATGAACTTGGAGGACATTATGAAGAGTGAAATAAGTCAATCACAGAAGGACAAATATTGTATTAGTCTGTTATTATTTTAAAAAGTCAAGGAAAGCTTTAGATATGGAAGGAAATTTTCTTTGTTGATTACCAGTGGTGGGAGGGGAGAGGAGGGTATACTGTTAGACAGGTAGAGACAAGTGTTGATTTGGGTGAAGATAAGGGCAATATACCAAATGTGAGTGATAAACATAGTGGCATTGAGGAAGAGGAAGACATAAAGAGGTGTGTGGGAGGTACAGACAACAAAGATGCACATAGAGTACTGCGTTGTCAGTGAAGACAAACCTGGGTATATGGATGAATAGATGGGTTGACAGCCTGAAGTGTTAGGTGAGTGTACCCAAGACCATGTATAGGGTTGGCAGACAAGTGTATTTGCATGTTCTGTAAGAATTATAATGTGTATAGTAGAGCTGACAAGTGACAAGTTTGTAGTCACTTCTCAGCCACAGCCAGCTACCCAGAGGGAGTGAGTAGTTGAACCTGTGGGCTCGGGACCATAGTTGTAGGGGACATCAAGCTTAATTGACATAACATACTACACAAAACATTGTTCCACCTCTTACTTTGGGGAGTAGCAACTGGGATCTTAAAAGCTTGAAAGCAGCCATCTAGATGTAACGATGGGTCTCTCCTCATCTAGAGCAAAGAAGAATGAAGAAAACCAAAGATTCATGGAAACAATTAACCTCATGACTGGTACACCATGTGATCCTCAGCCTGTACAACTATGAAACCAGAAGAACTAGATGGTGCCCGGTTACCACTGTCAACTACTTGGACGGGCACTTATGTAGGAGATCTTGGACAGAGTGAGATAACAATATAGAATAAAACTCAAAATAATTTGAAAAAACAAAAAAGCTTTGCTTGTCTGATAGAGATCCTGGTGGAACCACTGAGACTATGGCCCCTAGACGCCTTTCAGGTGTGGAATTGAACCCACAGCTGTGGCTTTCAGCCAAACAAAAGACAGGTATATGAGGTGAACATTTACACTAGGTAGATACCCTCTTTGGAGAGAACAATCATGGGAGAATAAAGGGCTATTTATGCACATGGAGACAGCTCAGGGGGCAGGAGTGCATGGAGTGATGCACATAGGGAAGAAGTAAGTATAAGGAGGAAGTGGGAGGGGAGCTCTTGCATTGTGGTAAATTGTAGTCAATGTCATGAGACAAAGTGTGTGTGAACTGCTGTAGGGAAGGTGAATTTGCTCTGTAAACTTTCACTCAAATCACAATAAAAATTAGAAAGAAAAAAAATTCTATGGGCAAAATATTGAATGATGCAGGAAACATCAAAAGAATATGGAAGGAATACATAGTCAATGTACCAAAAAGAATTGGTCAATGTTCATCCATTTCAAGAGGTGGCATATGATCAAGAACAAATGGTATTGAAAGAAGAAGTTGAAGCTGCACTGAAGGATTAGCAAAGAACAAGCCTCCAGGAACTGACAAAAAAAACTCACTGAGATGTTTCAACAATGGATGCTTTGCTGGAAGCACTCACTCAGCTATGCCAAGAGATTTGGAAGACAGCTACCTGGCCAACTGACTGGAAGAGGTCTATATTTGTATCCATTCCAAATAAAGGTGATCTTACAGAATGTGGAAATTATCAAACAATATCATTAATATTACATGCAAATAAAATCTTACTGAAGATCATTTAAAAACTATTGGAGCAGTATATTGATAGAGTGCTTCCAGAAATGCAAGCTGGATTCAGAAGAGGACATTAAAGAGGATTATCATTGCTGATGTCAGATGGATCTTAGCAGAAAGGAAAGAATACCAGAAAAATGTTTACTTATGTTTTATTAACTATGCAAAAGCATTTGATTGTGTGGATCACAACAAATTATGGATAACATTGAGAAGAATGGGAATTCCAGAACACTTGATTGTACTCATGAGGAACTTGTATATAGATCAGGAGGCTGTCATTTGAACAGAACAAGGAGATAGTGCATGGTTCAAAATCAAGAATGGAGTGCCTCAGAGTTGTACCTTTTCACCATACTTATTCAATTTGTATGCTAAGCAAATAATCTGAGAAGGTGGATTATATGAAGAAGAATGTGGCATCAGGATTGGAGGAAGACTCATTAACAACCTGCAATACTCAGACAACACAACCTTGTTTGCTGAAAGTGAGGATGACTTGAAGCACTTATTGATGAAGATTAAAGACTACAGTCTGCAGTTTGGATTACCCCTCAA
This sequence comes from Orycteropus afer afer, assembly GCF_000298275.1. Classification (NCBI taxonomy): domain Eukaryota; kingdom Metazoa; phylum Chordata; class Mammalia; order Tubulidentata; family Orycteropodidae; genus Orycteropus; species Orycteropus afer. The sequence continues at coordinate 1,134,291 of NW_006921895.1, read as the reverse complement.
TATATATAAAAAAAAGAAAAATCCTCACAACTGGACTAATAAGCAGCATCACAATAAATGGAGAAAAGTTTGAAGTTGTCAAAGACTTCATATTACTTGATTCTACAATCAACACCAATGGAAGTAGCAGTCAAGACATCAGATGACATATCGCATTGGGAAAAGGTACTGCGAAAGACCTCTTTCAAATGATGAAGAGCAAAGATATCTCCTTGAATGCTAAGGTGCCCCTAACACAAGGCATGTATTTTCAATCACCTCTTGTGCCCGTGAGAGCTGGACAATGAATAAGGAAGACTGAAGAAGAGCCTGTGCTCTTGAGTTGCAGTTGGAGAAGAATGCTGAAAGTACCATGTCTGCTAAAGGGACTAACAAATCTCTCCTGGAAGATCAGCCAAAATGGTCCTTGGAAGAGGGAAGGCCAGACTTTGTCTCCTCAACTTTGATGTTGTCAGAAGGAGCCATTCCCTGGAGGAGGATATCACGCTTGGTAAAGTAGAAGGTCAACAAAGAAGGGGAAGGCCCTTAATGAGACGGACTGACACAGTGGCTGTAATGATGGGCTCAGGTAAAGCAATGATCATGAAGCTGGCACAGGACTGACCAGTGTTTTGTTCTGCTGGGAATAGGGTAGCTATGAATCAGAGATGACTCGACAGCATGTAACAACATAACAACAACATGTATATGACTCATTGGAGGAGTTTGCATTATAGTACCATAAGTTCAAAAGGGAATTGAATTAAATTAGTTTCTTAATTGTGCCAATATTCCAAACATGTGATGTAAAAATAAACAGATAATACATTATAGGTACACATTATTCGTTCTGTTTATAGATATTTCACTCTTCAATACAATTCTCAGGCATAGGGAACGAATAACACAAACTATGCCAAGAATCACAAATTGCGTCGTGCTCCAAACTTGATTATTTTTCCAAAGTTATCAAGGTTCATTTGAAAACCAATTTGCCAGTAGCTGTTATAGAGCATGAAGATGAATCAGATATTTCTTTTTCCTTTCATACTCACATCTCAGTATTGGTGTCTGTCTTAGTGGACAATTTTTCTTATAGGTTCATTCATTATAGTGGTTGAAATATTAGGTAAGATGTGGAGAAATTGGAACTCTTATCCATTGTTCAATGGCACATGACAACAACAACAACAATTCATTGCTGGTGGGGATAGAAAATGATGCAGCTGCTGTGTAAAATAGTGTGGAAAGATCTAAAAACGTTAAACATAAATTATCATGTCGTTGTTGTTAGGTGCCATCAAGTTGGTTCCGACTCATAGCGACCCTATGTACAACAGAATGAAATACTTCCTGGTCCTTCACTATCCTCACAATTCTTGCTGTGCTTGAGCCCATCATTGCAGGCACTGTGCCAATCCATCTAGTAGAGGGTCTTCCCCTTTTTCACTGATCCTCTACTTTATCAAGCATGATATCCTTCTCCAGGGAATGGTTCCTTCTGACCACACGACCAAAGTAGGTGAGATGAAATCTGACCACTCTTCTAAGTAACATTCAGGCTACACTTTGCCCAAGATGGATTTGTTCCTTCTTCTGGCAGCCCATGGCATTTTCAATATTTTTCACCAACACCACAATTCAAGTGTATCAATTCTTCTTTGGTCTTTCTTATTCATTGTCTAGCTTTCACAGTCATATGAGAGTATTGAAAAGACCATTGCTTGGGTAAGGCATACATCAGTCTTCAAAATAACATCATTGCCCTTAAACACGTTAGAGGTCTTTTGCAGTAAATTTGTCCAGTACTAACATCTGATTTCTTGACTACTACTTCCATTAGTGTTGATTGTGGGACCAAATAAAATGAAATTCTTGACAAATTTATTTTTTTCTCCATTTATTATGATTTTGCTTATTGACACAGTTGTGAGCATTTTTTTTTTTATGTTGAGTTATAGTCTGTATTGAAGACTGTCATCTTTGATCTTCATCAGTAAGTGCATCAAGTCTTCACTTTAAGCAAGCATGGTTGTGTCATCTTCATATCACTGGTTGTTAATGAGTCTTCCTCTAACCCTGATGCTGTGTTCTTCTTCATATAGTCCAGCTTCCTGGATTACTTGCTCAGCATATAAATTGAGTAAGTAAGATGAAAGAATCCAACTCTGATGTTCATCTTTCCTGATTTTAAACCATGCAATATCCCCCTGATCTGTTCAAATAACAGCCTCTTGGTCAATGTACAGGTTCCTCCTGAGCATAATTATGTGATCTGGAATTCACATTCTTCACAATGTTACCCATAATTTGTTATGATCCACACAGTCAAATGCTTTTGCATACTCAACATGCAAAAGTAACACAGGTAAACATCTTTCTGATTTTCTCTGCTTTCAGCCAAGGTCCATCTGATATCAGCATGACATCCTTCATTCCATGTCATCCTGTGAATCCAGGTTCAATTTAATTTCTCTGTTTATCATGATGCTTATTTGTCCAGTTGTGAGGATTTTTTTTTTTCTTTATGTTGAGTTGTAATTCATAATGAATGCTGTAGTCTTTGGTCTTCATCAGTAAGTGCTTCGACCCTTCTTTAGTTGTGTCATCTGCATATTGGTTATTAATGAGTTTTCCTCTAATTCTAATGCCACGTTCTTCTTCATGTAGTTAATAGTTCTTCAAACTACCATATAACCCAGCAATTCTATGCTTAGTTATTTAACAAAAAGACTAGAAATATGGGTCTCAAACATACAACTTATACATCAGTGTTCATTGCAGCATTAGTCATAACAGGCAATAAGTCAGACACAAAAGGACAAATATTATACGATCCCACTTATCTAGTATAAGCAAATGTATAAGGCAAAGGTTTATTAGTCTCTGATATAAAGTTTATATACATAACAGTGATTTAAATATTCTATATA
>NW_006921895.1:1124150-1131024 GCF_000298275.1 Orycteropus afer afer | reverse complement strand
CACCTCTCTATTATGTATGTGTGAGCTTTGGTAGTGTAGTGCCTAGGGCATTTGACTGCTAACGAGAAGGCTGGCGGTTCAAACCCACCAGCCACTCCTCCGAAGGAAGATTGGGCAATCTACTTCTGTAGAGATATCACCTCAGCAACCCAAGGAGGGGTTGCTATGAGTCAAATAGACTCAGCAACAATTTTTTTTTTTTTTTTTGGTTTGGATTATGTATGTATCTTTAATATGTAGAGAGCTTGGAAATAGAGAGTGGTGTTGGTAGCATAACCTGGTGAATGTAATTAATGTCACTGAATTGTACATGTAATAATGGTTGGGATGGTAAATGTATTGCTTTATATATTTTACCACAATAAATGTTTGAAATCATAAAATACAGAATTTCAAAAACTCAGATTGAGATTCAATTAAGATTTAGAACTTAGTCAAAATCTTAGCATTTAAATTTTCTTACATATTCTCCTAAAAGTATTTCATTAAGGAAAATAAAATGAGGAGCTTCACTTTTCTCTTCTTTAAATAATTTTAATTAATAATATAAAGGACAAAAAAAGTCACATAGCCATTTCAAGGAAATGTTGAACTTACTAAATGAAAAAGTAAACAGACATATAACTGGCCTTCACTAGAGAATCCTAGCTATAATTTTCTCACTTAAACATTAATGTTTGGTCATGTCACATAAATTGAATAAGACATTTTTGTCTCTTTTCCAATTAGCAAGAAATCTCTAGGTGTTGCAACCATTTAGTGCAATAGGTTGGATGTTCAAGTTCACCCATAAACATCTTGGAAGAAAAGCCTGGTGATCATCTTCCAAAAAAAATCAGTCAATGAAATCACTACAAAGAACACAATTCTATTCTGAAACACACAGGATTATCATGGGTCAGAGTCAACTGGATGGTAACTGGCTTTCCAATTAATGATGCAAATAACATTCATAGAACTTTCCACTTGAGCCAAAAACACTACTGTTTTTAGGGATGAAAGAAAGAAAAGGAAGATATCAAAGTTGTGTCTACTATTAAAGAAACTTAAAAAATTAATTTACTTAATGGAAGAATCTCTAAATTCCAGCCATTACATGAAAGCACTTAAAAAAAAAAAAAAAAAACTAAATGGTTTATAACCCTGAGTCCATAGACCCCAGAGTCCATGGATAAATTTCAAACAATGTGTGAACTTATATGGGAAAAAATTACATCTTCATTTTCACTAGGCTCCCAATGAAATTTAACTGTTTCTTTGATTATGAATGTAGGCAACAGGAGTATTGTTGTTGTTGTTATGTGCCATTGAGCCAGACCGGACTCATAGCAACCCCTCCTTGGGTTTTCAAGGAGGTATCACTACAGAAGTAGATTGCCTAACCTTCCTTCCAAGGAGTGGCTGGTGGGTTTGAACTGCCAGCCTTCTGGTTAGCAGTCAATGTCTTAGGCACTATGCTACCACAGTAGTATTAGCATAAGCTGTAATTTTGCCATCAGTAGAAATCAGAAATATTTTAAAATTTCAATACAGCTGTTGTTGATATCTCAAATTATTGTTTATGCTCATCACCACATTGAGTTTTTTTTTCACATATTGTTGTGTCTTATTATTTAATATGTTAATACACACAAAAAAGAATGATAATATTTAGTATGATTAAGTACTAAGTATTTAGTACTGTTAATTACATAATACAATTAAGTCATTCTTTGAGAACCTTTCACAAAATCTAATTAAAATATAAAAAAGGACAGTTTTGATCAATGGAACCAAGCATTCCTTCAGTGCTTATTAAACACTAATTCCTGCATGATGGTGGATTCTGGGATTATGGAGAATAAAACTTGACCCCTTTATTTAAAGAACTCATGGTTTAATGGAGGATTCAAGCATGTCTACAAATAATGCCCAGAAGTATGCAAATATTAATAGTAGGTTACAAGTGCATGGGTGATGTTCAACAAGAGTCTTAAATGGAAAATAGGAAAAAAGCACAGGGACTAACTGATATAAAGTTCTGTGGTCATGAACTTCAATGATTTCTATCAAAAGTGTATAGAGATAAACCTAGAGATTTTGCCAGGCCCAGAACTTGCAGAACCGTGTATCATAAACTCTGATTCCTAGGTTTCACAGAATGAATCAGTAGTTCCCAATATTTGTGATTTCATGAACCAGTAAACTATGCTGAAATAAATGGGGTGCTCACATGCGTGTCATTTTTTTTTAATTTATTTTTCCATATAATAGCATTCGAAAAATTACCACCTACTAGTATAATCTGTGAAAGAAACACCTAGTAAGCATATTTTATATCTTGTTCTCTCTTTCTTAGTTAACACTAAGTGTCTGAGTCTTCTTAATTAGATTAGGCCATGTAGATTGTTTGGTCAATAGTCTGGAGTGTGTGTCACTTTAGAGCTGACGCAGAGAATATCTCTATTGTATCTTTCAGCTCTTTCCACTGTGACCCTAGAGGGCCACAGATCTCTGGGACATGGCTATAATTTCTAAGAAAAAAGTCTGAATTCTGAATCACTGTTTGGAAAGTAATTCCTGGAAATGTCACTGGACCAGCAGTGGGCTCTGTGTGGTTGGGCAAACAACTTTCATCTTAAACTTGAGGTTTAGAGGTTTTTTACAATACCTTATTAAGCCTTTACAGACTAATAGTATCATTTCATAAAGAAAATTTTCCTACAATTTTTAAATGAGAAAGAAAATAACCCTCCAATAATATAGATCATTTGAATTAAGAGTTTTAATTTTATCACTTTTCAAGCAAATTTTTTATTGTGATTTGAGTGAAAGTTCACAGAGCAAATTAATTTTCCATACAACAGTTCATACACATTTTTTTTTTTTTTTGACATGAACCTTTCCTTGACCCTCCACAACAATGGATTAATACTATATTTGCCCTTCTATGATTGATTTAGGAGCTCTGGTAGCATAGTGGCTAAGACACTTGCCTGCTAACCAGATGGCTGGCGGTTCAAACCCACCAGCCACTCCTCGGAAGGAAGGTTGGGCAATCCTACTTCCGTAGTGATACTGCCTCGGAAACCCAAGGAGGGGTCGCTATGAGTCGGGGCCGACTCGACGGCACATAACAACAACAACAACAATGATTGATTTATTTCACTCAGCCTAATGTCCTCCAAGTTCATCCTTACTGTGAGGTGTTTTACAGATTCTACCTTATTCTTTAGTGCTGCATAACATTCCAGTATGTGTATGTACCATAGTTTGGTCACCCAGTCTTCCACTGGTGGGCATGTAGGTTGTTTCCACCTTTTTGCTATTGTAAATAGTGCTGTGATCAACATGAGTGTGCATGTATCTGTTCCTGTCCTGGCTCTCACCTCTCTAGGGTATATACCTAGTAATGAGATTGCTAGGTCAAATGGTATCTCCAATTCCAACTTACTAAGGAATTGCCATATTGCTTTTCACAGTGGTTGTGTCACTTCACAGTCACACAAGCAGTGTATCATACACATTTTTAAAGTTTCTATTTTTAATGTAGTAAAAAAAAAAAGTCCTTTGATTCCATATTATCCTCACTTGGCTGTGGATTTTAAAAAATAAAACTACAACAAAATTATTCCTTAAAGTATAATGTAGACAATATTTCTAAGAATGGGATACTGAGAGATTGAGTTTGAAGACTGTTCTCACATGTTTATGTTCCATACAGAGTTCCTGAGTGGTGCTTATAGTTAACAGGCTGGTGGTTTGAGTCCACCTAGAGGTGTCTAAGAAGAAAGACCTGATGCTCTATCCCCAAAAAATAATCCACTGAAAACTCTGTGGACCAAAATTCTACTCTGGCACACATGGAGTTGCCATGAGTTGAAACTGACTTGATCGAAGTGGTTTGGTTTTGGTTTACTTTCCATACAGGGTGACTGGGAAACATCAAAGTGAGAGGATGTCATAGATATGTCATGTGTAGTCTGAAAATTGTGTGTGGAAAGAGAAAAAGTGGCTTATTGCCATAAAGGATCAACTCTAAAGCTATCAGTGTTGTCTGAGTGATGACAGAAAAAGAAGTACTTTCTCCAGAACATGCCAGATTTTTAAAATATTGCTGGTTGGTATGTCACCACTACCTCTTTCTCTCACTGGAGTCAGTTAAGTTTTCTAATATTCAGGCATTGTCCCCTCTAATCTTCTCAAAGAGATACCTAATTTGCTATACATTATGGATCATTCTAAGCATAAAGTCTGATATGAAAGTATTTGAAAGGGAATAAACACAGACTCTGTACTTTAATCAGAAGATTTTAAATTCTGGCTCTCAGACATAGATAACATAATTGTAAAAAAATATTTTAAAAGTATACAAACATACATATATAATTGCAGATAAAATAAAAATTAGCATCCCAAGCAGGAAAGGACTTAGAATGATGATTTCATGTCTTTGGAGAGTTCAATTCCCTTTAAATAGCAAATGGTTCATTGCATCTAGACACTAGACTCTAAATTCTAGATTCTAAGTCTATTGGGACTAAAATGGAAAAGGGCTATAAATACCAGGGAGCACTGCTGTTGTTAGCTACTGTCAAGTTGGCCTCAACCTGTGGTGACTTCATACACAACAGGACAAACACTGCTTCCCCATGATCATTTGCAGATTGCACCATTGTGACCCACAGGATTTTCATCGACTGATTTTCAGAAGTAGAATACAAAGTCTTTCTTCCTACTCCACCTTAGTCTAGAAGCTCCACTGAAACCTACTCATCATCATAGCAACACACAAATGTCCACTGACAAGACAAGTGTTGTGCGTTTAATGCATTGGCCAAGAACCAAACCTGGGTCTCTCACATAGAACCCCTTATCCCAAGTGTATTAGAATCCATAATAAACAGACATAACCAGTTGCTTTCTTTACAAATGTCACTCTCATCTTTCCAGATAGAAATGCAAAAGGAAAACAAATTGCCTCCCAGTAAACTGGGCATTTTCCCGAGATGGCTTGATGGCCAAAATTCTACAAGGCATGGGTAGAAAATCCTGACATGTGTCAAGCCAGTTGTAACTTCGAAAATTTCATCTTCCAAAAACAAAACAAAACATAAAAAACTCACTGCTGTTGGGTCAATTTGACTCATAGCAAGCCTGTCTTGGGTTTCTGAGGCTGTATCAGTAGATTGCCCAATCTTCCTTCTGAAGAGTGGCTGGTGGGTTTGAACTGCCAGCCTTCTGATTAGCAGTCATATGCTTTAGGCACTATGCCGCCAGAACTCCTTTATTTCATCTTAGGCAGGAACAAACAGCATTCACCAGTCCTGCCATAGAAGACCTGTAATTTCTTTTTTTTTTTTTTTCTTTTTATTGTGATTTGGGTGAAAATTTACAGAGCAAATACACTTTCCATACAGCAGTTCACATACACTTTGTCTCATGACATTGACCACAATTTACCACAATGGAATATCTCCCCTCCTACTTCCTCCTGATAGTTACCCCCTCTCTGTGTCCATCCCTCCATGCACTCTTGCCTCATGAGCTGTCTCCCTGTGCATAAGCAGCCCTTCTTTCTCCCATGATTGTTCTCTCCAAGGAGTGTATCTACCTCAGGTAAATGTTCAACTCTTATGGTTGTCTATTGTTTGGCATATGAGGAAGCCACAGACATGTGTTCAATTCTAGACCTGAAGGGCAGCTAGGGGCCATAGTCTCAGTGGTTCCACCAGGCTCTATCGGGCCACCAAACCTGGTCCCTCCCCCCTTTTTTTTTCCCAAATGATTTTGAGTTTTGTTCCACATTGCTTTCCCTATCTATCCAGGAACTCCTACATAGATCCTCTTCCAAGTGGTTGACAGTAGGAGCCAGGCACCATCTAGTTCTTCTGGTCTCATAGTCATATAGGCTGCAGATCGGATGGTGTACCAGTTGCTAAGACTAATTGTTTCCACGAATTTTTGGTTTTCTTCATTCTTATTCTTTGCTCTGGACGAGGAGAGATCCATCGTTGCATCTAGATGGCAGCTTGCAAGCTTTTAAGATCCCAGTTGCTACTCGCCACAGTAGGAGGTGGAACAGTGTTTTGTGTAGTATGTTATGTCAATTGAGCTTGATGTCCTCTGCAACTATGGTCCCAAGCCCACAGGTTCAATTCCTCAGTCCCTCTGGGTTGCTGGCTGTGACCAAGCAGTGACTACAACTTTGCCCCGTGTCAGCTCCATTATACACCTAGGAATTCAGATCATACACATAAAGTAGTAGGACCACTGTCTGGCAACCCTATACTTGTTCTTGGGTGCACTCCCCACTTCATAGACATACCTAATATTTCAGTCTATCCACCTATATACCCGTGTTTGCCTTCACTGATGATGCCATACTATATGTGCAGAAGGGTTCATCTTTCTTGTCTGTACTTCCCATGTACCTCTCTATGTCTTTCTCTCCCTCAATGCGACTGTATTGATAACTCACATTTGGTACATTGCCCTTCTCTTCACCCAAATCAAAACTTATCTCTATCTATCTAACAGTATTCCCTGCCCTCCCCTCCCACCCCTGGTAACCAACAAAGAAAATGTCCTCCCATAGATAAGTGTTTCCTTGACTTTTACAATAACAGACTAATACAGTATTTGTTCTTCTGTGATTGACTTATTTCACTCAGCATAATGTCCTCCAAGTTCATCCACAATATGTGGTGTTTTGCAGATTCTACATTACTCTTTAGGGTTGCATAGTATGCCATTGTGTGTATGTACCACAGTTTGGATATCCATTCCTCAGTTGATAGACACCTAGGTTGTTTCCATCTTTTGGCTATTGTAAATAGTGCTGCAATGAACATGGGTGTGCATATGTCTGTTCTTGTCATGGCTCTCACTTCTT
>NW_006921895.1:1122475-1123465 GCF_000298275.1 Orycteropus afer afer | reverse complement strand
ATGGCACATAACAACAACAACAACAGCTAATGATCGTGAGCATTTTTCATATGTTTGTTGGCCACTTGAATATGCTCCTTGGTAAAGTGTCTATTCATGTCTTCTGCCAATTCTTTAATTGGATTGTCAGTCTTTTTTGTTAATGAGGTGTTGGAGTTTTCTATAAATTCTAGAGATAAGTCCCTTGTCAGATATGTCATTACCAAATATTTTTTTCCCAATCTGTACTTTCTTTTTTGACTCTTTTGGAGATGTCTTTAGAAGCACATAAAAATTTAATTTTTAGAAGGTCCCAGTCATCTGCTTTCTCTTCTGCTGTTTGCACATTTTGAGTTATGCTTGAGAGTCTATTTATGCCATACATTAGGGCCCCTAAATTTGCCCCTAGTTTTTCCTTGAGAAACTCTATAGTTTTGGGTTTCATATTTAAGTCTTTGATCCACCTGGAGTTTGTTTGGTACAGATCTTGTTTCATTTTTGTGCGAATGGATCTCCAGTTTTGCCAGCACCATTTATTAAACAAACATTATCATCCCCATTTAATGGATTTTGGGCCCTTTGTCAAAGATCGGCTGACTATTGGTCAATGGATCTATTTCTGGGTTCTCATTTCTATTCCATTGGTCTATGTATCTGTCATTAATAAAATACCAGACAGCTTTGACTACTGTGGCTGTATAGTAGGTTTTGAGATCTGGCAGTGTGAGTCCTCCTACTTTGTTCTTATTCTTCAATAGTTCTTTACTTATCTGAGGTCTCTTTCCTTTCCATATAAAGTTAATGACTGGTATTTCCATATCCCTAAAGAATATTGATGGGATCTGGATTGGGATTGCATTGAATGTATAGATTGCTTTGGGTAAAGTTGAGATTTTCACAATGTTCAATCATCTTCATATCCATGAGCATGGGATGTTCTTCCATTTATGTAGATCTCTTATGGTTTCTTGAAGTAGTTTTTTATAGTTTTCTTTGTACAGGGCTTTTGTG
>NW_006921895.1:1108612-1118604 GCF_000298275.1 Orycteropus afer afer | reverse complement strand
GCATCTTTGTTGAGTTTCTTTCCAGTTGTTCTATCTTTCAAAGAAAGTGGTGTATTAAAGTCTCCCACTATGACTGTGGAGTCATCTATATGGCTTTTCACCTATTTTAACATCTGATTTATGTTTTTTGAGGCTCTTTCATTGCATCCATATATATTTATTATGGCTATATCTTCATGTTCAATTGATCCTTTAATCATTATATAATGTCCTTCTTTGTCTCATATGGTAGTTTTTGTCTTAAAGTCAATTTGATCAGAAATTAATATTGCCACTCCTGCTCTCTTACAGTTGCCATTTGCTTGATATATCTTTTACCAACCTTTGATTTTCAGTCTATTTTTGACTTTGTCTTTAAGATGTGTCTCTTGTAGGCAACATATTGATGGGTTGTGTTTTCTTATCCAATCTGCAACTCTCCGTCTCTTGAGTGGTGCATTTACTCCATTAACATTCAGTGTACTTATTGACAAGTATGAATTGGTTGCTGTCATTTTGGTATGTTTTTTCATGGTGTCCCTAGTTTCTTTATTCCATATTATTTTCTGTGCTTAGCTCATTATGTTTATGAATCATGTTATCATTTCTTTTGTTGCTGTTGTTTTAGTATTTTCTAAGTATTTGTGCTTCTCCTCTTTTTATTGTGAATGAAAGTTTATCATTTTTCTTTGAGGTTACCCTATGATTTATAATTTTCTCCCCGAGTTTAGAACAGTCCATTCTATCTTGCAACTCTCTTAACTTCCTCATCATTTAGAAGTTCTGTAACTACACAGTCTTTTCCCTCTTTTTGTTTGTAGTTGTCCTCACTTGCCAACTGATGTCTCTGGTTCCCTGTTTACAGTCTCATAAGCTCATTTTACTTTGGATATGTTCATAGCTGTCATTTCTGGGATATGTCACCTTGTGTATTAATGTTCGGTTGTTATTTGCTATTTTTGGTTCTCTCTTCAAAGAACTCCCTTTAGTATCTCTTGTAAGGTTGGTCTGGTTTTAACAAATTCCCTTAGTTTCTGCTTATCTGGAAATCCCCTACTTTCACCATCACATTTGAGGGACAATATTGCCTGATATATAATTCTTGGTTGAAAATTTTTCTTTTTCAGGGTTTTATATATACCATCCCATTGCCTTCTCACTTGCATGGTCTCTGCTGAGGAATCAGAACTTATTCTTACTGGCTGTCCTTTGTAGGTAACTTTTTGTTTTTCTCATGCTGCTTTCAGGATTCTGTCTTTGTTCTTGGTTTTGGTGAGGTGATGATGATATGTCTCAGTGATTTTCTTTTGGGGTCTATCCTGTTTGGGGTTCATTGTACTTCCTGAATGGATATGTTCTCCTCTTTCATCATACCAGGGAAATTCTCCTCCAGCAAATCTTGGACAATTTTCTCAGTGGTTTTATTTTTCTCTTCCTGTTCTGGAATTCCAATGACACGTAAGTTATTCCTTTTGATAGGTATCCCACATGAACCTTAGGCTTTCTTCATTTTGTTTTGATTTTTTTTCTGATTGATCCCTTTCCAAAGAAGTAATCAGGTATTTGTCCTCAATCTCATTAATTCTGTCCTCCCAGTGCATCAATTCTACCCCTTTGCCCTTCCAATGTATTATCCATTTCTAACAATTTAGTATTAAACTTCTGGATTTCTATCTGTAGATTTAGAATCATTTCTAATTTTTCATTTGTTTTGTTTTTTTGTTCTTGTATTTTCTTCCAAATTTCTTCTAAGGTTTTTTCTGTGTTTTCTTTGGTCTGTCTCTCAATCCTTTGAAGATACCTAAATATAATTCTTTTGAATTCCTTATCAAAGAGTTCCAATGCTGCTTCTTCCTCAGGGATGTGTTCTGGGTCTGTATCCTGTTCCCTTTTTTCAACCATTTTATCTTGCCTCTTTGTGTGGACTGTGATGATCTGTTGTTGCCAAGGCATCATGGTATTGTATTAAGATCTCTGTTAATTGTTTGTGAAGAGCAGCCAAGGTTGTTCAGGCTCTTCTTGGTGGTTTTTTTATCATTGGCCTGTTGGTGGTGAAGGAGGTGCTGTCTCTTGCTCAGTAAGTGAAGTTGAAGGAGGTCTTGGTGTACTGGTATCTTATGGGGACTGTTGTTGCCTCCCACTCACTTAGGCAAAAATTACAATTGAAAAATTATCAAGAACCTAAAAGCACATGGACAAAAAGCACACCATGAAATCTCACTGGAACAGTAACCCAAAAAAGAAAAAAGGGAGAAAAGAAGAAGAAAACAGAAATACCTGCAATATCTAGGGATAGGGCACTAAGACAAAAAAGGTAGAAAAGAGAATAATGAATAAAAAAATGGGAAAAATGCAAAAAATAATAATAATAATAATCAAGAACTGGGAGAAGAAAAAAAAAAAATGTTTAAACTAGGACCTTTTCAATCGTGTAGGTCCAGAGAGTTCTTGGGGTTACTGGAAAGCAGAACCTCTTCTTAAGCCCCTGGAATCTGGTAGAGCACTGTCTCTTTAGGTAGTGGCTAGCCTCTAGTTACATTTTGATTTGTTTTGTCTTGGTTTTATGGTTTACTATTTTGAAAAGGTGAAGCTGATGTATTTTATTTTATTATTGATTCAGATATGTTGGGTCTGTCTGCTGTTTTCTTTGTGATGGTGGAATCATTGTGTGGGATGTGGATATGTGTTTCTGTTTGTCATAAAGAGGGTTTAGAGTTCAAAGTAAGAGGTTTTATGGTAATTGGCTGAATATGGTTTCTTCTCTTGAATGAGTGAAGTTATTGGAGGGGAAGGTGGAAGCAGAAGAAGGAAAGCTTGGTGTTGCTAGGGTCAGTTTCTAGGGCTTTGCACAGGCTGTTATTGATGACATAGTTATTTACAAGACCGCTGCTTATTCTCAGGAAAGATCTTGTTGTTAGGGAGTCACAACTTTCTGCCAGGCTCAGACACACTCAAAGACCCCACTTCCAAGGCCCCTCGGTGCCAAAGAGCTGATCCAAGGCAAATTCCTGGGACTGCACTCAGCCGCGGCTTCCTCTCTCCCCCACCCCATCTGCTCACGGTGCTGGTGCATTCCCGCCAGACCACTAATGCTTCTGGAGTTTGTCTGTGATACCACCCACCTGCCACACCAAAGATGCGTGCAATTACAATGTGTTGGAGTTGGAAGAGTACCTGGTAGTAAACTGTGGACCCGATGTCCATGACAAAGATAAGCATGATATCTCCCAGGTTGATCCAAGACCACTCAGTGACCTACTGAGAGGGGAGGGAGCTCACTTTCCTGGCACAACAGTGAGCTCCTGCTTTAGTCTCAGCAGTGGTATGCACACCTGCCTGCACCCAAATGACCCAAATTACTGACAAAATCAGGTGCTGGAGGTAGATACCTGGGGCTACCTGCTGGGATATTGGAGTGGTCGCTGGTATGCTATTATAGGGTGTCTTCTTTCTTGGCTCCCAGGGATCTCAGGTGGATGCTCTCACCCGCCAGTCAGTGACTGTCTCAGGGAAGTTTCCAATGGCTTGTCTCAGGTGCCCCTCCATCCTCCACCAGGTAGCTCATTCTTAAATAATCTCCCTGTGCCTTTCATCTAATTCTGGTCTTCTGTGTTTGGTGCACTCTGATTCAGTGAGCTGTTCAGAGCACCAAAATCCCTGATTGAAACTGCTGTACTTAGTTTTTCAAGCACTTAGATGCTTAAGGGAAATAGTGTGGTGCTTACTGACGAGACTCCATTTTGAATCCTTGTTCAAGACCTGTAATTTCTTACCCATTGTTTAAATAGGGAACTGTTAGAGGAATTTCACTGAGTGAAAATGTGGATTTTAACATATCCTTATTATCTAATTTCTCCCATAACTGTTCATAAACTTTGCTCCTGATAGATTGTTATTCTCTCAGCTTAGAAGGTCTTCCCATTCTTTATAGAGTAGATCCCTATTATTTGTGGATTTCTTATTTGTAAATTTTTCTAATAGCTAAAAGTTATTTGTAATCTCCAAATCAATATTTGTATTGCTTTCACTGTCATTCATAGACATTTGCCAAGTGGTAAAAAATTTGTTATCACTTGATGCACATGTTCCCAGCTGAGGTTGAACAAGGGGGTGTTCTACTTTCTTGTTTCAACTCTCATACTGTAAGCAAGTATCATTTGTACAATTTATTTAGTGCTATATTTTTGCATTTTTATGTTTCTTGGTGATGATCTTCTTGTTAAAATGGCCCCCAAGCATAGTGCAGAAGTGATGTCCAGTGTTCCTAACAACAAGAAGGCTTTGATGTGTCTTACAGTGGAACTATGTTGGTTAGATAAACTTTATTCGGGCATAAGTTACAATGTTGTTGACTGTGAGTTCAATGTTAACGAATTAAAAATATACATTAAGCGAAGCAAAGTCTCTTTAGATGGGAACACACGTAAAACAAAGTTATGTACTAACTGGTTGATGAAACTGTTGTGACCAGAGGCTTGTTGTGGGAACCTAACTCTGCATTATCCTAGGAGAAATATCCAGTACTCATTGCTCACATCAATTTTATAGAGCATAACCACTATGAAGAATAAGAACAGACTGTATAATAAGAATGCACACATATTCACACACATTGTATAGAGAGTTCTACCCATATCTTTTTATCCTCATGCTCACTGGCTCAGCTTCCAGCTGCCAGCACTTGCCTCTCTCTGTCTAAGAACTCTCTCTGACGACAAAAGTCTGTTCTAAACTTACATAGGGTAAACAGAGAGTATCAGGGATTGAACAACCTCTGCCCACAGGAGCAACCTCAACCTATGAGTGTCAAGAATGGTGAATAGAATCTGCAGCTTTTTTGTCTTTTGGAGGGAGTTAGTTTAAGATCCTTGTCAATATTACTTCCTAGGGTTTACCACTAGAATATAAATTTCCCAGAGGGATATGAGTAACCCTTTATTGACTTTATTTCCATGCCCTTTCTCACTTCCCTCCCTCTACTGGTATTTTTCTTACCTTCCAAATAAACTTCTTAAACTTAATTCCTTGTAGCAGGACTATTTATAGGGAAACTAAAGCTAATACACACACACAGAGTTTAATTATAAACTCTTAAGGGGAAGCTTCCTCTGATGGAAACAACCTAAGTGCCCATCAATGGATGAATGGATAACCAAGCTGTGGTACATACAGACAACGAAATACTATGCGACACTAAATAATTATGAAGAATCCGTGAAACACCATATAACATGGATGAAGTTGGAAGACATTATGCTGAGTGAAAAAGTCAATCACAGAAGGACAAATATGGTATGAGTACAATATTGTAAAAAGTCAAAGAAAGGTTTACATGTGGAACAAAACGCTCTTTTTTGGTTACCAGTGATGGGAGGGATGGGCAGGGGAAGGAAAATTGCTACATAGTAAGAGAAAAGTATTGATTTGGGTGAAAGGAAAGGCAATACACCAAAAATGAGTGATGAGCACAATAACACTAAGGAAAAGGAAGACACAGAGAGGTGCAGAAGACATACAGATAATAAAGAGAAACACTTTTATGTATACAATAGTGCATTATCAGTAATAATAAACATTAATCTATGGGTGGTTACACGGGTGGTGGTGGTTGTTGTGTGCCGTTGAGTCAGACCCAACACATAGAGACCCTTCCTTGGGTTTCTGAGGCAGTATCGCTACAGAAGTAGATTGCCCCATCTTCCTTCCGAGGAGTGGCTGGTGGGTTTGAACCACCAGCCTTCTGGTTAGCAGTCAAGTGCTTTAAGGACTATGCTACCACAGCGCCTGGTTACATAGGTTGTTGTTGTTGTTATTTGCCGTTGAGTCACCCTCGACTCATAGCGACCCCTCCTTGGGTTTCCGAGGCAGTATCACTATGAAAGTAGATTGCCCAACCTTCCTTCCGAGGAGTGGCTGGTGGGTTTGAACCGCCAGCCTTCTGGTTAGCAGTCAAGTGCTTTAGCTACTATGCTACCAGAGCTCCCGGTTACATAGGTAGATAGGCAGAATTATCAAGTATGGGTAGGAAAAAGAGAATATACTCATGACCATATATAAGTTTGGCAGATGATATTTCTGCATATATATTTGTACGTGCTATAAACCAAAACCAAACCACTGCCACTGAGTTGGATATCACTCACAGTGACCCCTCCTTGGGTTTCTGAGGTAGTATCACTGCGGAAGTAGATTGCCTGACCTTCCTTCCAAGGAGTGGCTGGAGTTTGAACCACCAGCCTTCTGGTTAGTAGTTAAGTACCTTAAGCACTAATGTCCATATACATAATAGAGCTAACAGGCAACATCAAGCACCTTGAAGGAGTGAGTCACTGGGCCTGCCAGCTTGGGACTATGGTCTCAGGGAATATCAAGCTCAATTGTTGTAAAATTCTACATAAAAGTGTTGTTTTACATCCTACTTTGGTGAGTAGCAATTGCAATCTTAAAAGCTTGTGCTTAGCCATCTAAGATACAAGAATTGGTCTCTCCTCATGTGGAACAAAGAAGAGCAAAGAAAATCAAAGGCACGTGGAAACAATTAGTCCAAGGGAATATTAATAATACATTCATAATATTAATATTAATAATACATTCATTTATTTCACTATTCCAAGCTCCTCCAACTTAAATAGTTCTAGTGTTCCCTAGTATTATCTTACAAGTGCTCATAACAGCAAGTGCATCAATTTGCTATCATTCACCACTCTATGTTTCTGAGGTAGTCCATCTTATACCTTGCCAATTCCACCATGATAATGTACTCTCCTGTTTGGAAACCTTAGCCTACATGACCCTGAGACCAGAATAATTGTATGGCACTTGGCTGACCCACCAGCCACTCCTTGGAAGGAAGGTTGGGCAATCTACTTCCGTAGTGATACTGCCTTGGAAACCCAAGAAGAGGTCGCTATGAGTCGGGTCTGACTCAATGGCACATAACAACAACAACAACACCGCTGCCAATCACTCAGAAAGGGATCAAAATTGGAGATCCTAAATAGAATGGGAGAAAAATGTGTACCAAAACACAAAATTGTAAAAAAGACCAGACTTACTGGTCTGAGAGAGACTGGTCAAACCCTCAAAACTATGGCCCCTTGTCACTCTTCAGGTATTGAACTCACTCTAGTGGCTTCCAGCCCAACAATAGATAAGCCTACAAAAACACCAGATTGGTACACTTCTTAGAATAATCAACCATGGCAGACCAGAAGGACAGCATTTGCACAGGGAGATCGCTCAGAGAATAGAAGAAGGACACAGGGAAAAGGCAAATAGAAGGAAGAAGTGGGAAGAAAGCAATTACATTATGGGGCTTGTAATCAATGTCACAAAGTAAAATGTGTATAAACTGATGAATAGAAAAAAAAAATTGCTCTGTAAACTTTCACCCAATTCACAGTTTAAAAAAAAAAAAAAAAGGAAGCTGTCTTTAATGACTAACAAAGAAAATAATTTGTTTACCATCTTAATTCCTAAAGTACAGGAGTTATATCTTCCTATCCTATTTGATGTTTTGTAGATTTTGCCCGTGTTCCCTTCTCTGAAAGATAATAAATTCCTCAAGAGCATTGTCCTCACTGTAGTCCCAATATGTATCTTCCATAATACCTCAGTTTTGGCATGGAAAAAGTAAGTGATGCATGAAATTAAAATTGAAATATAAACTCCACACATGTTGCCAAAGACACCTAGTCCATGAAGAATGAGTCATTAAATGATTGCTTTTTTAAAAGAGGATTCCTTTAAAGATAATGCATCTTGATTCCTATAAGGCATTTGACAAGGTTATATATGATGTCCTTATGTAGGATTTAGTGAAATCTGAGCCCGGTGGCAACACAGTTGCGTGAATATGTTGTAGGCTGAACAATTTTACAGTATATCTGTAAATGGCTCAATGACAACCTGAATGGAAAGTCCTAAGAAATCTTCAGATCTCTGACATTGATGTTAATCTATTGCATATTTTCTTTTGTAATTTCTTGGGTTTTTTTTTTTTTTTCTCTGACTAATCTATTGATTAGTTGGCATTTAGCTAGTATTGGCTGAGCTTCACTGGACTTGGTTCCAGGCTAAAACTTGTTACAATACATGTCAAAAATAATGTAAACATTTAGTAAGTGTACTTATCAGGTTTGTGAGTTATAAAAATGGGGACAGAGCCAAAATGTTTGATGGTAGAATCATGAGTCAAATTGTCCTTGACAAATTGGCATAACTGACTGAAACAAACTGGGTAAGAGTGAGAGAAACAAATGTAAAGGTTTATGTCAGGGATCAAATAATTATTGATATCAGGACAGAATATCTATTACTGACTACATGTCCAGTCATATGAATAAAGCTTTAGATAGTCAATGGAGTCAATATTATACAACAGGAGCCAATGAGAATGGTTAAAAAGAGCATCTAAATAGTCTTAGGAGGCATAAATAAACTTGGAACCATTCTTCTGATAACCAGCTTCTGGATATAATAATACATTCATTAATACATTCATTTATTTAGCTATTCCAAGCTCTTCCAACTTAAACTCAAATAATTCTGGTGTTCCCTAGTATTATCTTACAAGTGCTCATAACAGTGAGTGCATCAATTTGCTATTGTTCTCCACTCCATGTTTCTGAGGTAGTCCATCTTATACCCTGCCAATGCCATCAGGATAATTTACTCTCTTTTTTGTAATCTTCTACTGAAGCTGACTCTTGTTTGTATTCTTCTTTGTATATAGTTGTCCTAGAGCTCAGTTCAAGCAGTTACATGAGTTCAATGCTTTCTACTCCATTTTCTTGGCTCCACGAACCATAAAAAAAAAAAAAAAAAAAAAACAGCCATCTCATACTCTCAATAGTTCAATGAATTTATAGAATCCTGCACAACATTGTGCAGTTTGGAACAGTTAAGGGAGACATACTTGTCTGTCAGTTTCTCGTACTGTGGTGGCTTGTGTGTTGCTGTGAAGCTGGAGGCTATGCCACTGGTGTTTCAAATGCCAGCAGGGTTACCCATGGTGGGCAGGTTTCAGTGGAGCTTCCAGAATAAGATGGATTTGGAAGAAGGAAGAGGTCATCCACTTCTTAAAGATTTGTCCAATGAAACCCCTATGAATAGCAGTAAAACACTGTCTGATGTATTACTGGAAAACTTTATGAATAATTTTAAAACACTGTCCAATATAATGCCAGAAGATGATCCCCTCAGATTGAGGGGCACTCAAGATATGACTGGGGAAGAGCTGCCTCTTCTGAGTAGAGCCAACGTTAATGATATGGATAGAGTAAAGCTTTTGGGACCTTCATTGGCTGATGTGGAATGACTTAAAATGAGAAGAAACAGCTGCAAATATCCATTAATAATCAGAACATGGAATGTACAATGTATGAATCTAAGAAAATTGAAAGCTGTCAAAAATGAAATGTAATGCAGAAAGATCAGTATCCAAGGCATTAATGAGCTGAAATGGACTGGTTTGGGCCATTTTGAATCAGACAATCGTATGATCTACTATGCCAGGAATGACAAATTGAAGAGGAATGATGTGGCATTCATCATCACAAAGAATGTATCAAGAGCTATCCTGAAATACAGTGCTGTCAGTGACATGAAAATATCTATATGCCTAAAAGGAAGACAAGTTAATACAATTATTATTCAAATTTACAAGCCAACCACCAAAGCCAAAGATGAGGAAGTTGAAGATTTTTTACCAATTTTTGCAGTCTGAAACCGACCGATCATGCAATCAAGAAGTGTTAATTATCACTGGCGATTGAAATGCAAAAGTTGGAAACAAAGAAGAATCACCAGTATTTGGAAAATATGGCCTTGGTGATAGAAATGACACTGGAGATCACATGTAGAATTTGGCAAGACCAATTATTTATTCATTGCAAATACCTTTTTCCACAACACAAATGGTGGCTATACATGTGAACTTTGCCAGATGGAGTACACAGGAATCAGATTGACTACATCTGTGGCAAGAGGTGATTGTTGTTGTTAAGTGCCGT
>NW_006921895.1:1099469-1104851 GCF_000298275.1 Orycteropus afer afer | reverse complement strand
TCACGTCTACATGTCACCACAGTAGGACAAACCGACAGACAAGTTTGTCCTGCTGTTGGAGACCTCTCGTATCCCCCCCACCTGGGTCCCTGTGGATGACTGTTCCTCTGTCTGGCTTCCTGTCTTTTAATCCCCTTTCTCCTGCTCTTCTGGCCTGCTTCAAGAGGTAATAGAGAATCTCAATATCTTCAGCCAAATCAAGGCCAAGAGCTGATTGTGGAACAGGCCATCAACCATTCATATGTAAGTCCAAGTTGAAGTTGAAGACAATTAAAACAAATCCACAAGAGCCAAAATATGACCTTGATTATACCTCACCAGCATTTAGAGATGATCTAAAGAATAGAGTTGATGTATTGAACACTAATGACTGAAAACCAGAGGAATTATGGGATGACATCAAGAACATCATGCATGAAGAAAACAAAAGGTCATCAAAAAAACAGGAAAGGAAGAAAACACCACAATGGATGTCAGAAGAGACTCTGAAACTTGCCCTTGAACAGAGAGTAGCTAAAGCAAATGTAACAAAATACAAGATAAAAAAGCTAAACAAAACATTTCAAAGAACATCTCAAGAAGAAAAAGTCAATTATTATAATGAAATGTGCAAAGACCTGGAGTTAGAGAACCAGAAGGGAAGAAGATACTCAGCATTTCTCAAGCTGAAAGAACTGAAGAAAAAATTTAAGCCTCTAGAGGAGTTCTGGTAAAATGGCAGAATAGACAAATGGATTACACAGACCCTCTTCAACAAAAACAGGAACCAAGTTGACACATACAGAAGATAATCCTGGAGCCCTTAACTTTGAAAGGTAGGATATAAAATTGGACTAAACTCCAACTAGTAGAAGAACCTGCATGAAATCAATGAAAAAAGGAGATAAACAGAGCTGCAGATTGTCAGTGATCCAAACAGAACAGACAGTTCAGATATTTCCAAGTGGTGTTAGGACCTAAGAATTAACCTAAAAATCAGCCATGCTCACCAAGAGCTGCATGGAGGACTACTCTGTTGTTGTTGTTAAGTGTCGTCGAGTCATTTCCAACTCATAGCGACCCCATGCACAGCAGAAGGAAACACTGCCCGATCCCGCGCCAGCCCCACAATCCCTGCTATACTTTAGCCCATCATCGCAGCCACCGTGTCAATCCATCTCGTTGAAGGCCTCCCCCTCTTTCGTCGACCCTCCACCCTACCAAGCATGACATCCTTCTCCAGGGAATGGTCCCTTCTTACAACATGACCAAAATAGGTGAGACGAAGTCTGGCCATTCTTGCTTCCAAGGAGCATTCTGGCTGCACTTCCTCCAGGACAGATCTATTAGTTCTTTTAGCAGTCCACAGTACTTTCAGCATTCTTTGCCAGCACCACAACTCAAAAGCATCAACTCTTCTTTGGTCTTCCTTATTCATTGTCCGGAGGACTACTCTGGTGGCTGATAAATAAAAAGGGAAATAGCAAACTGAGCTGTAGACTTTGGCTGTCCAGAGGGCAGACCCATTTAGAATGTTTACAAATGGTTCAACCATTTTGAATACTTAAAAGCAACAGCATTCTCTAAGGTTCCAGGGACCTAAGAATAGGCTCCACTTGCCGGAGACAGCACAAATATACTGGACTGAGGACTGGAAAGGTGTGATATTCTCCTTGTTACTCTTATACCCCACACACTCTTGGTGAATGGAGGTGTGGCCATACCTCACCCCCAACCACATTCTGGGCTGTCAGAAATTCCATCCCAGTCTGTGTGCTCTGATGGAGCCTGAGAACCCTGCCCCCTTCCCTCATTTTTTCTTTTTCTTTTTTTTTTGTTTTTATTCTTTCTTTCCAGATTCTAGTTTTCAACTTTTTCTCTCTTCCCTTTTCTTAGTTCCATTTTCTTCTCTCTTGTGGTTCTCCCTATTCCTTGTTTTTTGTTTTGCATTTTCCCATTTTTTTCTTCATTATTCTCTTACACTACCTCTTTTCTATTAATCCCCCCTACCCAGATATTGTGGGGTTGTTTTTTTTTTTTTTTTTTTTCTGTTTTTCTATTTTCTCATTTATTGCCTTTCCTCTTATTTATTTATTTATTTATTTATACTCTTTGGTGATTGCTCCTGTGTGTTTATGCACTGTGTATTTTTTCTCTCTTTCTTTTACTTTTTTTGGTGGTTTTTCCATTGTTGTTTTGTCTAAGTGGAAGACAACAACTGTGACGATATGACCCAATGACACCTGCACCTTCTGCAGCCCCACTTACAGAATGAGGACCACCACTTGCTTCTGCACCAACAGGCCAATAATGCATGACTGTCAAGATGAGCCTGACTTACCCTTAACTGCTCTTCACAAAGAGTTAACAGAGATCTGTGCAGTCACTCTTATTCCCCATCACACCCACCAATGAGTCAGGTAGTCAGTGCGTAAGTGCTGCCAACTATCTCACAGAGGAGCATAGTACCCTGTTTACCCAGATACATACAAACAAAACAAAAAAAAAAGAAAACCTTGGGCAAATCACTCCAACATACAATCACCAACTAAATATAAATACAGCAAAGTCACAATGTCTCAAAGTCAACAGATCATCATAGTCCACACAAAGAAGCAAGATAAAGTAGTAAAAACAAGGGAACAGAATACAGACCCACAACATACACCTGAGGAAGAAGCAGCATTGGAACTACCTGAAAAGCAATTCAAAAGAATATATTTAGGTAACTTCAACAGATTGGGAGACAGACCAAGGGAAGCATTGACAAAATTAAGGAAAACATAGATAAAACCCTAGAAAAATTTCAGAAGAGAATACAAGAACAAATTGACAAAATAAATGAAAAATTAGAAATGATACAAAATCTAGAGATAAAAATCCAGAAGATTAATGCTAAATTTTCAGAAATACATAACACATTGAACAGGCAAAGGAGTACAATTGAATCAATGGAATACAGAATTAATGAGATTGAAGACAAATATTTGAATACTTCTTTGGAAAGGGATCAATCAGAAAAAAGATTTAAAAAAAAATGAAGAAAGCCTAAGATTCATGTGGGATACCATCAAAAAGAATAATCTACATATAATCAGAATTTCAGAACAGGAAGAGATAAACAAAACCACAGAGAAAATTGTCAAAGATTCATTGGAAGATAATTTCACTGGTGTGATGAAACATGAGAATATATTCATTCCAGAAGTCCAACAAACCCCAAGCAGGATAGACTCCAAAAGAAAATCACCAAGACATATCAAAATCAAACTCACCAAAACCAAAAACAAAGAAAGAATTCTGAAAGCAGCATGGGAAAATATGAAAAGTTACCTACAATGGGTAACCAATAAAACTAAGCTCTGATTTCTCAGCAGAAATCATGTAGGCAAGAAGGCAATGGGATGGTATATATAAAACACTGAAAGAGAAACATTTCCAACCAAGAAATGTATATCCAGCAAAACTGTCCCTCAAATATTATGGTGAAATCAGGACATTTCTAGATAAGAAGAAATTAAGGGTATTTGCTAAAACCAGACTAAACTTACAAGAGATACTAAAGGGAGTCCTTTAGACAGAGAACCAACAACAACAAACAATAACTGACCATTAACACATGTGACAACACAACCCAGAAAGCAACCCAGTTATGGAAGTATCCAAAGTGAAATAAGCTTACAAGATTATAAACAGGGAACCAGAGATATCAATTGCAAATGAGGACAACTACAAATCAAAAGAGGGAAAAAATAATACAGTTACAGAATTTCTAAATGGTGAGGAAGTCAAGACAGTTGCAAGGTAGAATGTATTATTCTAAACTTGGGGAGAAATTTATAAATCCTAGGATAACCTCAAAGAAAAATGAAAAATCTTCACATCACAATAAAAAAAATAGAGGACAAGCTAAAATATTTAGCAAATAGTAAAAATAACAACAATGGAAATGATAACAAGATTCATTAGAGCTCAGCACAGAAAATTATATGGAACAAAGCAATCAGCAACACCATGAAAAAACACATAACAAAATGATAGCAATGAAATCATACTTGTTGATAATTACACTGGATGTAAGTGGCAAAGTGTCTAAGGCATTTGACTGCTAACCTGACTGCTGGTGATTCAAACCCATCAGCTAGTCCTCGGAAGGAAGATTGGGCAATCTACTTCTGTAGTGATACTGTCTCAGAAACCCAAGGAGGGGTCACTATGAGTTGGATCCAATTTGACAACAATGAGAGGAGAAATGGATTAAATGCACCACTCAAGAGACTGAAAGTTGCAGACTGAATAAGAAAACGTAACCCATCAATACTATCTACAAATGACACATTTTAGAAAGAAAGATAAAAATAGACTAAAAATCAAAGGTTGGAAAAAGATATATCAGGCAAATGACAATCAAAAAAGAGTGAGAGTGGCAATAACATAGTATACAAATTTGTTCTACAACCTACTTTGTTGAGTAGAGACTAGGATCTTAAAAGCTTGAAAATGCCATCTGCATGCAACAATGGATGTCTCCTCTTCCAGAGCAAAGAAGAGTGAAGGAAACCAAAGATGCATGGAAATAGCTGGTCTGATAGACCTTGGTGAAACCTCTGAGACTATGGCCCCTAGCTGCCCTTCAACACTGGAATTGAACCCACTCCCATGGCTTCCAGCCAAATAACAGACAGCCATATGAACTGTATCTACATTAGGTAGCTACACTCTGTGGAGAGATCAATCATGGGAGAATAGAAGTTCTGTGCACACACAGGGAGACAGATAGGGGAGCAAGAGTGCATGTGAGGGAAGGACGCAGGGAAGAGGTAGCTATGGGGGTGAGTGGGAAGGCAGTTGTTACATTGTGGGAAATTACAGTCAATATCATGAGACAAAATGTGTACTAACTGCTGTATGGTAAATGAATTTGCTGTAAGCCTTCATCCAAATCACAATAAAAATGTTTAAAAAATTAAGCCTTGAATTGTAATATTGAAAGATTCTATGAGCAGTATATTGAATGGTACAGGAAAAGTTAAAAGAAGATGGAAGGAATACACAGAGCCACTGTACCAAAAAGAATTGGTTGATGTTCATCCATTTCAGGAGGTGACACACAATCAAGAACCAATGGTATTGAAGGAAGAAATCAAAGCTGCCCTGAAGGAATTGGCAAAAAACAAGGCTCCAGGAATAGATGGAATACCCATTGAGATGTTCCAACAAACAGATGCTAAACTGAAGGCACTCATTCAGCTATCCCAAGAGATTTGGAAGACAGCTACCTGGCCAACTGACTGGAAGAGATCCATATTTGTACCCATTCCAAAGAAAGATTATCCCACAGAATGGGGACATTATCGAACAATACCATTAATATCACATGCAAGTAAAATTAAAAAATGGTTG
>NW_006921895.1:1096857-1098614 GCF_000298275.1 Orycteropus afer afer | reverse complement strand
TCAAACCCACCAGCCACTCCTCGGAAGGAAGGTTGGGCAATCCTACTTCCGTAGTGATACTGCCTCAGAAACCCAAGGAGGGGTCGCTATGAGTCGGGACCAACTCGACGGCACATAACAACAACAACAGCAACAACCCAAGCCATGGTACTTTTAATTGTCTCATATGCATGTGAGAGTTGGACAATGAATAAGGAAACAAAAGAAGAGTCAATGCTTTTGAGTTGTGGTGTTGGTGAAGAATACTGAAAGTATTATGGATTGCTAAGAACCAACAAATATGTCCTAGATGAAGTGCAGCCAGAATGTTTCTTGGAACCAAGAATGGCCAGACTTTGTCTCACTTACTTTCATCATATTGTCAAAAGGGACCATTCCCTAGAGAAAGATATCATGCTTGATATAGTGGAGGTTCAATTAAAAAGGGGAAGACTCTCAATAAGATGGATTGACACAGTGGCTGCAACAATGGGCTCAGGTATAACAAGGATGGTGAGGCTGGCACAGGATCAGACAGTGTTTCATTCTGTTGTACATAGGGTCACTCTGAGTCAGAGATGACTCGACAGCACCTAAAAACAACAACAACAAGCACAACATGGTTACTCATATTTCAAGAGAATAGGAAGAGAATGGCATGGAGGCATAGAATTGTCCAAAATTCTGATGCTGGCCCGTTGTTGTTGCATAAAACTTCATGTGATGATCACTTCCTTTAGGATACCCCATGCAAATAGATCCATCATGGATGCTTGTCTGAAGACCTAGTCAGTAGGGTGGAATTCTAAGGTAGATATAGCTAAGGTTCACAGATTCGTTGCTGGAGTCAGCCACAGGAGATTAAACCCTACTTTCAGCAATTGTTGTCTCAGCTTGGGCAGGTTAATTTATCTTTCAAAGCCCTAAACAAAAATAAAACAAATTCACTGCCATCGAGTTGAGTCTGACTCATAACAACCCCCATTGTGATGCCGAGACAGCAAATCTTTATGAAAGTAGATTTCCCTATTTTCTTTCTGCAGAGCAGCTGGTGGGTTTAAACTGCCAACCTCTGGTTAGCAGTTAAAGGGCTTAGACACCACACCACCAGTGCTCCTTTCAAAGCCCCAGTGTCTAATTTATAGGTATTACATGAAGTTTCATAAAAAGTAAGTGAGAAGATACACATAAAGTACTTGGCACAGCACTGAACATATACTGTGTTGTAACAGATGATCCTTAGTATTATTTTTTAAATGGTTACTATTATACTTACCTAGATTTTATGCTTCATGTACTGACCACACAGGAGTTTGTGCTAACTTCAAAAAATCCACACCTAAAGATCCTTTATCTAGAGCATGCTGTCCCTACCAACCACTGAGCCAAGCTGTCTTTGCTGGTGGAAGTTTAGGCCTTGTCTGATATCTTGCAGTCTTTGAAGCCAATAATATACAAACAACAGGTATTTCTACATAAACCACATGAATCAAAGATGAGCAACAGTGTTTTATGTGAGGAGCATAGCATATAGCACCCTGTTAGTTTATTTTGTTTCACACAAAAACTTTCATTTAGTGCAAGAAGAAATCATAAGACCAAGATTGAAAAGAACCATGGTTATCGCCTGAAACACAATTTAGTCTATTCCTAAAGATTTGAGATCTAACTAACTGGAAAACTTTAATAGTAAATTTGAGAAACACCCTTAACTATAAAAACTTATTTTTTAATAAATATTTATGTGAGTGATCAGAATTCCCAGGTGTATAGTAGAG
>NW_006921895.1:1073104-1095914 GCF_000298275.1 Orycteropus afer afer | reverse complement strand
TAAACTGATCTAAGACATTGAGTTTCTGGTTGAACTCTTTGTCCAGTGTATTTTGTCTTGGACTCTTCCTGAGTAGTTCTGGTTCTCTCAGAAAGCTCAATTGGTTTTTTATCTTTCAACCTTCACGGCCATCAGTAGGTCTGCCACCCCATACTTTGTAGTTCACACTAGTCTCTCAAACTGGTTAACTTCACACAGAGTTGAGAGAGAAAGTGAACTGGTGGATGCAGTGTCTTCTGATTTGTAAGCAACACTGAATGAGAGCTGTTCTTCCAGTTGTAGTCATATCTGGCAGAGGAGATAAAGCCATAACTGACTTCATGTTTGTATTGGCTGAGCCAACGAGCCCACCCACCAAATTGAACTTAATAGGCAGAATTTATGCTGGGCTAAGGAAAAAAAAAAAAATTAGTTGTAGACAAGTCAGTCTTATTGCTTGTCTCCTGCTGATTAATTAAGTCAATTGGTTGCTCTGCTTCCAACTTAAGCAAGCAGTCTTGTTTTCTCAAACAGATTTGATGAAAGACAGTGTGAGATCATCTCTTACCTTTTTGACTGAGAATAAGAATATAATCAAATTTGGAAGGAATGAATATCTTTTGAATGCTAACTCACTGAATCTTTACAATAACACCAAGGACTCATGAAATCTATTCCTATCCAACAAATGAGGAAAGTAAAGTTCAGCAAAAGGAGTAACTTGAATAAGGTCCCAGGAGCTATACAGGGTGTAAGAAAAGCAATCCAAAACTTGGAAATAATGCAAAGGATGACTTCATGTCCTGTCAATGCCATGATGGATCATTGTCTAACAAGTCCAACTAGAATGAGTTAGTTCTCTAAGGAAGGGGGTTGGCAAGCTACCGTCTGTGGGCCAAATTTAGCCCATAAAGTGTTTTCCTAAACAAAGTTTCATTGGAACACAGCTCTCTTCATTTGTTTACATATTTATGGCTGCTTTTGTGCTACAGCAGCAGAGTTGAGTGTGAGTTGCAACAGAGACTGTATCAAACAAACAGTTGCTGTGCTACCCTTTACAAAAAATGTTTTCTGGTCTCAGTTTGACATACTATTTACTACTGATTAGGGATCAGACCTTGTCAAGTTACTTGTTAATTCATGAGTTCTGTCTGATAGAGATGCAAATGGTGTGTGTAGTAAAAACAATAACAATAACGCCAAAGGTTTCTGTCTTTTCATCTGTGGGACATAAACAATTTTGTTATTTAACCTAGAAATTTTGTTCCAAAAATTTTCAGTAGGAGTTCTGTAGTTGAAGCATTAGGCTTTACTATGTGGTCAGCACATGCAGCATAAAATCTAGGTAAGTATAATAAACCAGCTCAAACTCACTGCCATTGAGTTGTTTCCGACTCACAGCCACCCCTCCTTGGGTTCCTGAGGTGGTATGTCTGTGGAAGTAGATTGCCCCATCTTCCTTCCCAGGAGTGGCTGGTGAGTTTGAAACACCAGCCTTCTCATTAGCAGTCAAATACCTTAGGCACTACACCACCAGAGCTCCTGTAATAATTAAAAATAATAATAATAGTAGCCTAACAAAAACGTCGGCAGTTCAAATCCACAAGCCGCTTCGCAGGAGAAAGATGAGGCAGGCTTTACAGCCTTGGAGACCTCATGGGGCAGTTCTGCTCTCTCCTACAGGGTTGCCATGAGCCAGAATAGACTTGATGACATTGGTTTTTGTTTGTTTGTTTGCTTGTTTATATATACTCAGTCCTTCAAATTCTCTTTGAATCAGCTTTACTTCATAAGTTATATAAATCTTTCGCTTATGATCTCTATGTATATGTATGAGAGTCTTGTTCTTAAATTTGGGGAAATTATACTCTGACATTGGCCAACCTGTGATTTGAAGGAAATGTGTCTAATTATAAAACCTGTTTTCATTCTACTGCTTCATGCTTCTCCTCACCTATGGGAATTAAAAAGTAGACATGCTGATGAATCCTTTTGCTGTGATGTTAAAGTGGTAGATTATTTCCCCTGTACTTCACTTAAGTTTATTCTTTAGACAAGATCTCCTACATGAGTCTAATAAACACTTCTTATTAAATAGCTTCATTCAGTGATGTAAAACAAAGAAATAGGCAAGTCTCCTAAGCCTCAGCAAGCAGGAATCAATTTGGAAGACAATGAGTGCCTCAGCTCTTTTGTTTTAGTTACTTCTCCACTGAGAACATTGTGTCCTCTCTGTACAAAGAACAATTTAACATCCTTCAGTCCCTTGAGAATTCATTTGCATGGAGAAAAAAAAAAATGCCTTTTTCCAGAAGTTGTTTGCGTGTGTGTGTGTGTGTGTGTGTGTGTGTGTGTTGCGCGCACGTGCACGTGCGCACGCACTTGTCACAGGGCAGCATCAAGACGTTGAAGGGCAGCAAATCAGGCAATTGTTCTTCCACCCAAACACACCTACCATTGACCAGAATCAAGTGAGATGTAATTGCCCTCTTTTGGATAATCTGGATTACAACAATTGCATTGCAGATTTCTGAGAAACTGAAACGTATATTCAAGTTACTCTGTGTATATGGCAAGCAGTCACAAACTGTTGCGGTGCTACTCTTTACAGAAAATGTTTTCTGATCTCAGTTTGACATACTATTTACTACTGATTAGGGATCAGACGTTGTCAAGTTACTTGTTAACTCGAGTTTTGTCTGATAGAGATGCAAGTTTAGTAGGTTCTCAAACAATGTTGTTGTTGTTATTTGCCAACGAGTCGGCCCGGACTCATAGCGACCCCTCCTTGGGTTTCCGAGGCAGTATCACTATGTAAGTAGGATTGCCCAACCTTCCTTCCTAGGAGTGGCTGGTGGGTTTGAAACGCCAGCCTTCTGGTTAGCAGTCAAGTGCCTTAGGCACTATGCTATTGCAAATTGTTCCCTTTCATTTTATTGGAATCCATCATGTATACAAATATTATATGGTTATCTGTCTTCCCATTAGAGACCAACCAAAACCAAACCCACTGCCAACAAGTTGATTCTGACCTCCAGGGACACTGTAGGACAGAGTAGAACTGCTCCTGTGTTTCCAAGACTGTAAATCTTCACGGAATTAGACTGACTCGTCTTTCTCCTGTGGAGCAGTTGGCGAATTCAAACTGCTGAACTTCTGTTTAGTAGACCAGTGCTTTCGGAGTGCACCAAGACTCCTTCCCATCAAAGGTGGAGAAAGTAAATAAATAAATAAATTTAGATACAGAATTTTTGTTTTGGTTGATGCAAAGTTTTGGGAATACAGGTTTTTTCCCACTGTTCAAAAGTAGAGTGTTCCTAGGAAACCATTGTAAGCAGAAATGGCTTAAACCAAAGAAGTAATTACCATTAATTTATATGGGAAAAATTTTTGAGTGTTTGCAGACTCAAAAAATAACCTACCAAATAATACATAAAACCTAAAATAATGTTAACATATAATGTAAATAGACATAGTAGGAAGATATGGCACCTTGATGATGAGCTGTTGTTGTTGTTATGTGCCGTCGAGTCGCCTCTGATTCATAGCGACCCCTCCTTGGATTTCCGAGGCAGTGTTTCTACAGAAGTAGATTGCCCGAGCTTCCTTCCGAGGAGTGGCTGGTGGGTTTGAACTGCCAACTTTCTGGTTAGCAGTCAAGTGCCTTAGGCACTACACCACCAGAGCTCCTGATGACAAGATGCTGAGTGTAATTCCCAGTTAAGGAGCTTGGCAACACGACCCTCGCTACTAGAGGTAGGGTGTATACTGCTTCTTTAATGGCCAGCTGCAAAACAAAGGATGAACATTAGTTTTATTTTTTGCCTTTTTTCTTTAGAAAAAAATCCTCTTTTGATTTTTTTTTTTTCCGTTTAATGAAAAAAGGTACTACTGTGGGTCTTTTCATAAAAGCAAAGTGGTGTAAAGTGAACTTTCGAAAAAGTGGGGGATACTTGCACTAGGTATGTGCTGCTTAACATTCTAAAGACCACATATACCTCTATGGTCCCAGAGATTATTTTTTTTTAAGGAGAAGCAGTTCTCCTTTGGCTTATTATTTCCCCCTAATGGTTTTAAAGAGCCTAAATCCCTACAATAAATGAATAGGAGGGCTCCAGGATACCTCCCAGACACCACAGCACCTCCTCCTTTACACTCTTCTCTCCTGCTAGCTTTATTCACTGCCCAGTAGCCACGCAGACTTTCACGTCTGGCACAGGGCAGCACCTGCTGCAGTTCCTCTGTTCCTGCAGTGGGGCCTTGTCAGTGCCAAGCAGGCTGCAGTGTTTGATGGCTCCTAGCTCCCGGCTCCAGGCAACGAGGATGCACCAGAGCAGTAAGCAGCATCACCAACAGGGCAGTGGCAGCCAGAGCCACCACTGCCATCTGTGTTCTCAGCACTCACACACTCAGTCTCAGTGGACATCTCTCCACAACCCATGTCTGCCCTCACCCACCCTTGTGCCTGAATGTGTGCAAAGTTCAAATCCAGCTGTTTGCATAGCCCCCATCAAGCCCACCTGCACACTTGCTAAGACCGGCTTCCTGTATCTAGTGGGTACAGCTCTTAGGCTTGTCCTGTGCTCCCCCATAAAGTTTTACTATAAAAGATTTTACCAAAATTTAACTATGAATTGTGTGGGGACTGCCTATGTATAATAATAAGGTATTCATACTATGTCCAAATTGTATAACATACTATTCCACAGAATGTATCATGGACATTAAGTAACATGTATCTGTAGAGAGGGGTGATCATTGTGTAATATTGCGAATATAATTAAAGGTGCTAAATTGTACATTTGAAAAATGGCAACATTCTTTTCTTATGTATTTTACCACATTAAAAAAAATAGAAGAAGAAAAATCCACAGATGTTTAGTATGAAGTCTCAATGTTAGCAGAGGACTTGAGGTGATTAGTAGTTTCTCCTATTCGGCCAGGAATATCTCTTAGGCTGTTATATTCTTCCAGTGGTTCTAAGATGACATTTATGCCTTAGCACATTGATGTCTAACATAATAGTTTCTATACTTGTGTTACTGGCCAACTGAAGTCTTGAAGATGGGACATCAAAACCTCTCCCATTCTCCCCTTTCATCCATGGGGTACATTTTTTATTATCTCTGTTGGAAAACCTAAATCTATCAGATTTGTCATTACCAAATAATCCACAGAATAAAAATGCTTCAAAACCACCCAAAATTTTCACCCCATGTTCACCTATGTTTTTCTGAAATGAGAAAGTCTCATAAAATTTCTACTCTTCCCTGCACCATTTTCCTGCTTATTTTGTTGATGCTTCAGTGGCTGAAAGGACTTTCTTATACGTACTTTCTTCTTGACAAAAATCTAGTAACCAACATAATAGGCAGTTTCTCATATGTGTTGTCTGTCTTCCATTTCAATTTTTCTCTCACTGTGCTAAGTGTGTTACTCAACTCTAGAATGTGGTCTTTTTACCTCATACAACAGGAGACTGAGTTTTACGTTTCTTCCTAGTTTGCACCTTAAAGTACCTTAAAGGGAGCAGAAGCTGTCTAGAATGTTGCTTGAACAATTTTTCTTAGAAAGATCAGCACAAGGCCGGTCCCCATGAGGCAGAGGTTAAAGATGTCCCACATGTCCAAACTACCGTACCACTCCATCATTTCAGACATTAACTCCTCCTCCTCCTCCCAGTAATTTCCCCAGTCTTAGAGTTCTGTATTTCGCTGTAATGCCTCACAGAACTCATAGACACCCAAGGGTTCATCTCACGTAGTAGTGGTAGAGGCTGGCAGGCTGGCAAGTCCCAGGTCCTTGAGTAGGTCTGGCGGATCCTCTCAACTCTCGGGGTTTGATGAACCTTGATCAGCAGATCAGATGACGGCTGCTGTCCCAAATCCAGGGGTGAGATGAGGATGATCCAAGACACAAAGCCGGAGCAAGAGGAGAGCGAATCTTCCCAAGAGATTTGTAGGTATATCCTCAGGGAAGCTAAGGGTGGTGATTTGAATTATACCCTCCAGCAAGGCAGGACTCAAGATATATTCCACCTGTGTTGCCCCAACAGAAATAACCTAAATCCCATCACAGAGTCATTATAATTGCCAGTCATTATAGGGACTGACTACTGCCAGCTGCACAGCCAAGTTGGTACCTGACCTTAACTACCACAGCACCCCAAACAGGCATGGATAATGGGATTTACAAAACATCACTGAATGGAGGACAATGGCTAGAAAGGCCACATCAAGCAATTCACTGCAAATGTGCTGTGTTCATTCTTCCTATAGGTGGGTGGTGTTTATCGCATAAAAAAGGCTCTTGCCTTCTGAGGATTGTACAATCCACATCCCTGGAAGAATGCCTGTGATTTTCTTCTTGAAATTGCTTCTCAGTGAGCGTGGAGAAAGGGAGCAAAGTTGCACTGATTCTATGCCCTGCCACTTGTTTGACATATTTTATCTCATTTTATATCTACAGAGTCCTGTGTGGTAAGGTATTATCATCTCTACTTTGGAGGTGAATAAATTGAAACTCAGAGTGATTAAAGAACTTTCCCAAGATCCCTGGCTACTATGGAATTGATTGGTTGGTCCAATCTATGTTGGAATCCAAAGTCCATGTTTTTATAGTATTTTAGGACCTACCTCTGGAAGTTTTAGTAAGCATAACAATAACATAGAATGTTTGTTATTATTCTGATTTGTGGGCCCCAACTTTAGGATTTCTGATTCTGTGGGTCTGGATTGGGCCTTATATTTGCTCCCCACTATGTTGATGGGGAACTCTGGTAGCAGAGTGCCCAAGGCATTTGACTGCTAACCAGAAGGTTGGTGGTTCAAACCCATCAGCCACTCCTTGGAAGGAAGATTGGGCAATCTACTTCCATAGAGATACTGCTTCAGAAACCCAACAAGGGACCACTATGAGTCACATCCGACTCGATGGCAGTGAGGTTTTTTTTTTTTTTTTTGTATGTTGATGTCCATAGATTCAGAATCAATTTGATTGCTTTGTTGACACACAACAACATGTTGATGCTGCTGGAGTGTAGACCATACTCTGAGAAGCACTGCACTAAACCATATTGTTTTAGCAAATAAATTTTCAACAATCTGATAGCTAGCCTGCACATCCCCCCAAAACTGAATACATCTTGAATTTCCATAAATGAGTTATATTTAATTATAATCTCAACAGGATGAATATCCATTAGAGGATAGGCATTTTGACCAGTCATTTAATACAATGTTAATAATAGTATTTTAGTGCTTAAAGGAGATTTTGAGATAGTCTAATTTAACTTTTTTGTGTTAAAAAGGGAGTAAACGTGATTTCCTCAAATCTGATGGAGAAATGAATTTTTTATTTCAATAAAGTTGTCAGGAAAACTGTTGATGGTTGTTCAAATAATCTGTTTCTGTTCAACTAAATTTTTTCAAGCAAGGGCAGAGTAATTTGGGGCCAGTGTATGATGGAAGCCCACCTTTCCATGCTTTGGCAAATAAGTGATTATGAATCCAGCTTCTTTATTTGTGTACACACCATGGACTGGGATGTCAGGCTTTTCAGACAACATGGAATCTCTCTGGTTAGTGTGTGTGGGAAGAGGTATGCTCATCCATACAAGTTAGGGAGAGTTTTATTGTGTTTTTCCTGAACATGATCCAGAGATCCTGACTCACTCAGAATTTCCCATCACTGGGTATGTCAGGGTAATCCTTCCCTATACATAGATTTTCATTTGACCCTCATTCCTCTATACCTTCTCTTATCTACACCTTCTAAATTATACCCAAACAGTTCAAGAAAGCCTTATCCATATTCCTTTGTCTCTAAATCCAGTTTAGGAAGACACTGTTTTTCATGAGCTAATTTTAATAGGGTTTCCTTGTATCAATTGCCCATGTTCTACCTTAACACTGTAATGTTGAAAGTTCTCTTCTAGGAGTTTTAGGGGTGGGGCTTATGTGAGATATCAAACAGGGAGTAGAATGACATTTGATTTAATCAAAAGATTAATGAGGCTTATTATCCAATGTCTATAACTGGGGGGATGCTTTAGAGGAGAGTATAGATGGGTGGAGGCCCAGAAGATTTTCTGGGATGCTAGTAATGCTTGTGGGTGGGAAGGAGGTTGTTAAGTTCGTCTGACTGGTTTGAACAAACAGAGAAATGCAACATTATTTTACTGTGGAAAGAAAGTTTCATACCCAGGGCCAAATTATGATTGTAGGATAATTACTAAGACATTTGTTACAATAATGGTCTTCATGAAGATATAGCAGACAATTTTAACTATTGTTGTTATGTTGTTGTTATTTGCCATCGAGTCGGCCCCGACTCATAGCGACCCCTCCTTGGGTTTCCGAGGCAGTATCACTACGGAAGTAGGATTGCCCAACCTTCCTTCCGAGGAGTGGCTGGTGGGTTTGAACCGCCAGCCTTCTAGTTAGCAGTCAAGTGCCTTAGGCACTATGCTACCAGAGCTCCTTAGAGGCCTTGAAAACTGTTTGAGTTTTTAATATGTAAGTATATTATTTTAAACAATAAAAAATCCCAAAGATTTATTTTATTTTTACAAACATACAATCACAGTTGCACAGTTGTAATAAACCAAAAAACCAAACTCACTGCCATTGTGTTGATTCTGACTCATAGCGACCCCCATTGGGTTTCCAATGCTGTAAATCGTTATGGAAGTAGATTACCTCATTTTCCTCCCACAGAGCAGCTGGTAGGTTTGAACCACTAACCTTCTGGTTGGCAGCCAAATTCCTTAACCACCATACCACCAGAGCTCCTTACAGTTGTAACAGTATGAGATAAATCCCTGAACACAGTTACCCCAAAGAGACATCATTGGTTACAAATAGAAAATAAACTACCCATAACCATCCACGCCTTCATAGCATCTTAAATTTGTCCTTATGGGATCCCATTTCCCTAATGGATATGAGAAACTATGATAGACCTCCAAACATATATGAAGATCCATGCTGGGTAATATGAAATATAGCAATGTATTTTAGGTTTTGGAAAATAGTATACATTCTCATGCAAAAAGGTTCATGGGGCAAAATCCAGAAATACCTGATACTTCTTTTGCAGATCAGAGAATACAGAGCTCAAATCTAACAATGGACTACCATACTGATGGTGGAAGCAACATAGTGGAGGGAGAAATTGAACAAGTCCTTGATAGTTGGACAGTATGTCAGAGCATGTAGGTGGAGAGGAGCTAGCCCTTGAAGGCAGTAACCCAGCCTATGGGAAAATAAAGTGATGCCATGGATATCAGTTGGCTATGTTTCTATACACTGATAAAGTAGAAAAGACTTACTGGCTGAATCTGGAATTTATGGGAAGTACTTGAATGCCAGTGAAAGAGTTTGAAAGAAACAGTATATAGTTTTGGGCAGGGAAGTACCATGTCAAGGGTTTTTCCCTGCATGGGGCAGAGAAAGCCTTCACTTTGAGTTGTTATTGTTGTTGTTGTTATGTGCCATTGAGTCGGACCTGACTTATAGCGACTCCTCCTTGGGTTTTCGAGGCAGAATCACTACGGAAGTAGATTGCCCAACCTTCCCTCCGAGGAGTCAATGCCCTGAATTCAGATTTCTAGCCTAAACTGGTACTATTTCTGTTATTACAGCACTAAGAGACTAAGACAGAATGTAAGTGGAATAAAGGGAAATGAACGACTTGCTAGAGAAGGATGAGTAGTCCCTGAAGTGAAATCAAATGTAATGTTTCCTGTCAGTCTTCATGGTCTTTGATGCTGCTGCAACATTTAATACACTTGACCATTCATTATTGCTTTTCTGAAGTGAAAATAGATTTTTTGTGTACCTTTTATTACTTAATTTGTAATAATTTTGGGAAATCCACACAATACATAAAAAATAAAAGGAAAGTGAAAATCATCTAAATTTCTTTAATCATCATTCCTAAATAGCTAGTTAACTGCTTTCAGTATTTTAAAGAGCACCTTTCCAGACATCTTTCTATTAGTATTTTTAGGCTGATTACAGTTAAAGCTTAGTGCAGAAGAGATTGGAGGAAAAAAGATGGAATTTGGAAGGCCTGCTCCTGTTCTCAGAGAAATGCTTGGGGTTCCACTGGTTCCAGGGGCATCTGGAGAACACAAAGAGAAGGTCTGGGAATCCAGGCTCCCCAAGAAGGGGTCGCTATGAGTCGGGTCTGACTCGATGGCAAATAACAACAAAAACAACAAAGTCCTGCTTCAATAATAACAGCAGCAGTTCAACTTGTTGGCATGATGGATTTCAACTTGACATATTTTTTGAAGAAAGCATTATGGACTTAAAACAGATTTTAAATCCACTATCTAAGTGGAAGGAGCTCTAATAGCTCCTAATAGTGGTTAAGGCATTTGACTGGTGGTTCAAAACCATCAGCCACCCTGTGGAAAGAAGATGTGGTTGCTTCCATAAACGTTTACAGCCTTGGAAACCCTATAGGGCAGTTCTACTCAGTCACAAAGAGTCTCTAGGAGTTAGAATCGACTCAGTGACAGTGGGCTTATTTACTTATTTTGTCCAAAAGGGAGCCCGGCAGGGCCTCACCTAAGGCTGGATGGTAGTGATGGACAAAGAAACACCAGGCACTTAAAAGCCTGGGACACATAAAAGCCAGGGAAACACCAGGCACTTAGGAGCCATGTACAATTTGGAAGGAATTTGTAACTGATTAGACATACAGTTCTGGTGGTATAGTGGTTAAGGCCTTTAGCTGCTAACTAAAATGTAGTTGCTTCAGCCAGTGTATAGAAGAAAGATGAGGCAGGCTGCTTCCCTAAAGATTTAGCCTTGGAAACCCAACAGGGGTTGCTATGAGTTGGAATCGAATCAGTCAATTTGGTTTGGTTCTGGACATACAGTACAGGAAAAGAAACTATAAAATATAATTCCAATAATTTGTGACTTAGTAATTGTGTGGATGTTTTCATCCATAAAGAGCTTCTATGGTATTAGAATATTCAGTGTAAATGTCTACCGGGAATTTCAGGATGTAAAAAAACCTCTGGAAGAAACATATGGATTAGAGGTGTAATTTGGGAATCTTGAACATGTAAGATTGTGAAGATATGGGAAACTGCTTTCAGACATGTTTTTCAGAGATAAATGAATGAGTAGATAACATTAATAATTTCAGTAGTATATGGCAAGCATTTTAATGGATTATTTTATTTTGTCCTTAGACTCTTTAGGAAGTACACATTATTATCTTCACTTTATAGCTGTAGCCTACAGAGGTAAAGCCTTGTTCAAATTCACACAGCCATTAAGTGTTAGCCCTGGGATTCAAAGACAGGCAATCTGTTTGATTGCAGAACCTGCACTTTCTCAGTGTAGGGGCAAGAGGAATTTCAAAAGGGTTCAGGGCAAATGGTACAAAAATTAGAACCTGAGCAGAATAAGTGACTCAGAACTAGGGCAGTCTATGCGTCTGTGACTGAGCTGGGGCTTTCACTAGGGCAGTCTAGGCATCTGTGACTGAGCTAGGGCTTTCACTAGGGCAGTCTAGGAGTCTGTGACTGAGCTAGGGCTTTTACGGCGGCACTGTTCACTACAGTGAGAATGTGGACATCAGCTACACATCTATCAGGAGTTCTGATGGTGTAATGGTTAAAGCATTCTTCTCCTAACCAAAAGGTCAGCAGTTCAACCCCATCAGCTGCTTTGAAGGAGAAAGATGAGGCAGTCTGCTTCTGTAAAGATTTACAGACTTGGAAACCTATGGAACAGTTCGGAGTCAGAATTGACTCGATGGCACTGGCTTTTATGTGTCTATCAGTTACAACACTGATGATTCATGCAAATGGAATTACCTCCACAAGTATAAGGGTTAGGATTTCCAACATATATTTTGGGGAGAGAAAATAAAATTCACAACACTTTCTGTAAACAATAGTAATGAATTTTAAAACACAATTTTTTTCACAGAAAAGCCAGGATACAAATGTACCCAGTACTTGGTGTAAGTTGCTTCTATGATGGAATTCAAGGAATATGACCTGCCCCTTCAGGTCCACATTCAGATAATTCACCTTTCCAAGATGAAACATTTGTCTTTTTTATTTTTATTATTTTAAAAAATTTTCTGTGTATTGTTTTGCATTTTGATTTGCTATGTTCTTGGTCACAGTATGAACAAAGGGCAATATTACCCATCTTCTTATTGTCAAACATGTCTCCTCACTTGTAAAATGACTTAGCCAGCTTTTTTTACATAAATAAATTAGTACACAAGGCATTCACACATTTGACTTCTAAGTCGCATGCTGTTTTATGCTTGGATTCCTATTTGAGTGACAGCTTAGAAGGCTGCAGAACTCATGGATTAATATCATCCCAAAAAAATTTTAACAAGCTCCTTTAACTCTGATACATACCAGAGGACTTATGCTGAGTGATATGTGGGCTTCTTTTGCTATACATTTCTCTAGTCTCATGTTCTTTAAATGGGTGATGGATTCTTCTATCACATCCTGTATTTGGCATTTACTAATTTTAGGGCCAACACATTTTGAAATACTTCTAGTACTTTCCTAGCTTTTGTCTAGCAACAACAATAAAAAAAATAGCATTGGTCATTTTCTGAACAATACATTTAGCAGAAGATACATGTGTTACGTATACTATCTTATTTAATTCTCACAAGGATAGGGAATATTAGATATCACCAGTTTTACAGTGAGATAACTGATATTCAGAGAGGACTATGGCAAGTCCCAAAGTACATAGCTAAAGACAGGTAGAACCAGGACTCACTGACTCTAAAGCTTTGCTTACTGACACTTGATCAAAATACAGTCTATCACAACATTATGTTTTAAACTTTGAAACTGAACTCTTAAAGTGATTAGAAGTTGTTCAGAAAGAAGTGGAGAGTCAGAAATCCTGAGAACTGGTTATTTCTACCACACTACCCATTGCTATATCCACCACTCCTTCTATTCCTTCTTATATCTGCTCCTATTACCTTGTTATTAACCTTCCTCCTTCCTCCTTCCCTGTTGTTGTTGTTAGGTGTCATTGAGTTGCTCTGACTCATTGTGACCCAACGTGCAACAGAATGAAACACCTCCTGGTCCCGTGCCATCCGCACAATCTCTGCCATGCTTGAGCCCACCATTGCAGCCACGGTGTCAGTCAATCTTTTTGACCCTTTACCTCACCACATGTGACATCCTTCTCCAGGGAATGATCCCTTCTGACAACACAACCAAAGTAGGTGAGATGAAGTCTGGCCATTCTCGCTTACCCTGTCTCCATATATCCCTCCTATTCTCCTTCTATCCCTCCCTTTTCTGAATCTTTCCCTCTTTGAATTGTCTTCCCTCCCTCCTACACTTCTCCCTCTGCCCTCTAATACTCCATTCCCCTAAATGTCCATTCCATACTCTATTCATTCAGGCACATATAAATTAGAGAACAATGAAAATATTTCAGGTAGTGTAATATGTTTATTAAATGAGTAAGCACATTTAGTTAGCATAGCATCTCTTTTTTACATTACATGTATAGAAATTGATCCTCAATGTGATTAAGTAATAAGCCCAAGCCATACAAAGCATAAGTGCTAGAGCCAAACTTGGAACCTCAGCAATTAGATGAAAAGCCCTGGTGGCACAGTGGTTAAAGCATCTAGCTGCTAACACAAGGACAGGTATTTGAATCCACCCACAACTCTATGGGAAAAAGATGTGATAGTCTGCTTCCATAAGGATTTATGGAAACTCTGTGGCATAGTTCTACTTTGTCTTATAGGGTCACTGAGTCAGAATCAACTGGATAGCAGAAATCTGATCCTTGAATCAATGGAAAAAGAGCAAAACATGGAAACTGAACAACACCTGCCTTCAAAATGACTGGGTAATAGAAGAAATAAAAAATGAAATAAAAAATAAAAAAGTCCTTGAATCAAATGAAAACAAAACCACAACATACCAAAATCTTTTGGACACAGCAAAAGTGGAGATCAGAGGGCCATTTATAGCAATAGATGCACACATCAAAAAAAGAAGAAAGAGCCAAAATCAATATTGTAACCCAGCATCTCCAAAAATTAGAAAAAGAGAAGCAAAAAAAAAAAAAAAAAAAGCCCTCAGTTGCCAGAAGAAAATAAATAATAAACATTAAAGCAGAAATAAATGAAGCAGAAAATTGAAAGACAATAGAAAAAAATCAACAAGATTAGAAGTTGGTTCTTTGAAATGATTAATAAAATCAATAAACCACTGGCAAACTTAACAAAGGAAAAGAGGGAGAGAATACAAGTAACAAGAATAAGAAACAAATTGGATAATGTCACAATAGAACCAAATGAAATAAAAAGGATAATATCTGAATACAGTGAAGAACTGTTTTCCAACATATTTGAAAATCTAGAAGAAATGGAAATATGTCTAGAAACGTACCACTTACCTAAACTAACACAGACTCATGTGGAAAAGTTGAACAGACCCATAACAAAAGAAGAAGTTGAACAGGTCATAAAAAAATTTGCCAACAAAAAAAAGTCCTGGGCCAGAGAGTTTCACCAGAGAATTCCACCAAACATTCAGAGAAGAACTGGCATCAATCCTACTCAAACTATTCTGGATCGTAGAACAGGATGAAATCCTCCCAAATTCATTTTATGAGGAAAGCATAACCTTGATACCAAAACCAAGTAAAGACATCACGCAAAAGGAAAACTACACACCAATATCCTTCATGAACTCAGATGCAAAAATCTTCATCAAAATCCTAGCCAACAGACTCAAGCAATATATCAAAAAATAATACATTATGACAAAGTGGGATTCATACCAGGTATGCAAGGATGGTTCAACATTAGGAAAACAATCAATGTAATCCATCACATAAGTAAAATAAAGGAAAAGAACCATGTGATCATACCAGTCGAAGCAGAAAAGGCATTTGATAAATTCCAAAACTCATTCCTGATAAAAACTCCCAGAAAAATAGGAATAGAAGGGACATTCCTCAACATAATAAAGGGTACCTATGCAAAACCAACAGCCAACATTATTCTCAATGGAGAGAGGCTGAAACCATTCCCCTATGAACAGGAACCAGACAAGGATGCCCTCTCTCACCACTTCTATTCAACATTGTATTGGACGTCCTAGCCACGGCAATAAGGCAAGAAAGGGAAAACAAATGCATCCAAATTGGTTAGGAAGAAGTCAAACTATCCCTATTTCCTGATGATATGATCCTATACCTAGAAAACCCAAGAGACTCAACAAAAAAACTACTGGAACTAATTGAGAGATTTAGCAGAGTGACAAGATACAAATTCAACATCCAAAAATCCGTTGGATTCCTCTACACCACAAAAGAGATTGCTGAAAAGAAAAGAAGAAAATCATGGCCATTTTAAATAACTACCAAATAAATAAATAAATTAAATACTTGGGAATAAGTCTTACCACAAACACAAAAGGCCTGTACAAAGAAAACTATAAAAGACTACTTTAAGAAACCATAAGAGATCTGCATCAATGAAAAAACATACCATGCTCGTGGATAGTAATATTGAACATTGTGAAAATATCAATTCACCCAAGGCAATCTATACATTCAATTCAATCCAAAACTATATCCCATCAACATTCTTTAAGGATATGGAAAAAAAAAAAAATCACTAATTTTGCATGGAAAAGAAAGAGACCTTAGATAAGCAAAGCACTATTGAAGAAGAAGAACAAAGTAGGAGGTCTCATGCTCCTGGATCTTAAAACCTACTGTACAGCCACAGTAGTCAAAACTGCCTGTTATGGGTACAACGACAGACAGATAGAACAGTGCAATAGAATTGAGAACCCAGAAATAGATTCATCAGTCTATA
This sequence comes from Orycteropus afer afer, assembly GCF_000298275.1. Taxonomy (NCBI): domain Eukaryota; kingdom Metazoa; phylum Chordata; class Mammalia; order Tubulidentata; family Orycteropodidae; genus Orycteropus; species Orycteropus afer. The sequence continues at coordinate 1,080,062 of NW_006921895.1, read as the reverse complement.
GTCAGTTAATCTTTGACAAAGTGCCAAAATCCATCAAATAGCGAAGAGACAGTCTCTTCAAAAAATGGTTTTGGCAAAACTGGTTATCCATTTTTAGAAAAATTAAACAAGGTCTATACCTGACACCATACATAAAAACTAACTGCAGATGGATCAAAGACTTAAATGTCAAACCTAAAACTATACAGTTCCTCAAGGGAAAAATAGGGGCAAATTTAGGGACCCTAATTTATGGCATAAATAGTCTATGAAGCATAACCCAAAATGCACAAACTGCAGAAGAAAAACTAGATGATTGGAATCTTCTAAAAATTACATGTTTTTTGTGCTTTAAAAGACTTCTCCAAAAGAGTAAAAAGAGAACCTATACATTGGGAAAAAATATTCAGCAACGACATACCTGGCAAGGAACTTATGTCTAAAATTTATAGAAAACTCCAACAACCCCAACATCAAAAAGACAAACAATCCACTTAAAAATGGACAGAAGACATATATAGACACTTCACCAAAGAAGTAGCCAACACCCTTCACCAAAGGGTGGCCAACACACACATGAAGTAATGGTCATGATCGTTAGCCATTAGAGAGATGCAAATCAAAACAACAATGAGATACCATCTTGTTTCAGCAGTAGTAGCAAATGTCAACAAGACAGAAAATAACAAATGCTGGTGAGGATATAGAGAGATTGGGACTCTCATACACTGCTGGTGGGACTGCCAAATGATAAAAACACTGTGGAAAGCAGTATAACAATTCCTTTAAAAGTTGGAATTAGATATACCATTTGATCCAGCAATTCCATTACTAGGTTTATATCCTAAAGAAGTGAGAGCCAGAACACCAACAAATATGTGCACACCTTTGTTCATTGCAGCATTATTTGCAAGAGTAAAAAGATGGAAAAAACCTGGGTTGCCGTCAAAAGAAGAATGGACAACCAAATTATGGTATGTAAACACAAAGGAATACTGTGCATCACTAAAGAATAACATAGAATCTGTGAAACACCATATACCTTAGATGAACTTGGAGGACACTATACTGAGTGAAATAAGTCAATTACAGAAAGACAAATATTGTATTAGTTCACTCTTACAAAAAAGTCAATGAAGAAAGGAAGCATTCTTTGCTGGTTACCAATGATAGGAAGGAAGGGGGGCAGGAACACTGCTAGATAGGTAGAGCCAGGGATTGATTTGGGTGAAGGGAAGGGCAATGTACCAAAAGTGAGTGATCAACATAGTGGTGCTGAGGAAGAGAAAGACATAGAGAGGTACATGGGAGGTACAGAAAGCAAAGATGAACACATTTCCATGTATAGTACTGTGTTGTCAGTAATGGCAAGCATTGATCTATGGGTGGGTAGATGGGTGGATAGGCTGAATGGTGAAGTATGTCTAGGCAGGGAAGAATGTGCCCATGACCATGCATAGGGTTAGCAGATAATGTTTCTATGTGTGCACTTGTATGAGCTGAAAGAATGTCAGGGTGTATAGCAGAACTGACAAAGGGTAAGGTTGTGGTGGCTTCTTTGTCACAGGCAGCTACCCAGAGGGAGCAAGTAGTTGGACGTGCAGGCTTGGGACCATCATTGTGGGGACATCAAGCTCAACTGGCATAACATACTACACGAAAACCTTGTTCTACTTCCTACTTTGGTGAGTAGTGACTAGGGTCTTAAAAGCTTGCAAGGGACCATCTAGATGCAATGTTGGGTGTCTCCCCATTCAGAGCAAAGAAGAATGAAGAAAATCAAAGACACATGGAAACAATTAGTCCAAGGGACTGATAGACCATGTGATCCTCTGCCTATATGATCATGAGACCAAAAGAACTAGATGGTGCCTGGCTACCACTGTCAACCACTCAGAGGGGTATCTGTGCAACAGATCCTGGATAAAGTGGGAGAACAATGTGGAATATAACCAAAAATCATAAAAAAAAAAAGGTCCAGTTTGCTGGTCTGATAGAGCCTAGTGAGACCTCCAAGAATATGACCCCTAGTTATCCTTCAGGTCTGGAACTGAACTCACCCTTGTGGCTTCCAGCCAAACAGCAAGCATATACGGTAAACCTTTGCATCAAGTAGATATAGTCCTTGGAGTGATTAATCATGAAAGAACAGAAGGGCAGTGTTTGCACAGGGAGACAGCTCAGGGGGTGAGAGTGCATAGTAAGGAAGGACACAGGGAAGAGTTAACTATGGGGAGGAAGTGAGAAGAGCATTGTTACATTGTGGTGAATTGCAGTCAACGTGAAGAGACAAAATGTGTATGATCTGCTGTAAGGAAAACAAATTTTCTCTGTAAACTTCTACCTAAATCACAATAAATATTTTTTTTAAATAAAAATAAAATAATAAAAAGAAATTTGCGCCTTGAGCAGTCAATACATAAACAGATTTACTGTCAATAGGTAGAAATTAAAGAAATGAAAATTAAAACAGTGATATATTAATCCCTTCCCTACATACACACATATATGTAAGAAAAGTTACAAACAAAAAAAACCCAAAAGACTACAGCATTTAATACTGGTGAAAGTGCAATGATTCTGAAATGCTAACATTACGGAGAATATAATTGGCATACTATTTTTGGAAAAAAAAATTATTTTATGTCAAGAACACTTTAAAACTCCACATGGTTTGGCCCAGTCTTTCCTCTTCCAGGAATCTACTCTAACAAACCAATAAAAAAATGCACATAAAGATTTGTCAGCTTAAACTTTATTCTGAGAAGAAAAAAAAAAAAAAAACTAGAAAGCAATGTAAATGTTCAGCAATGAAGTAAATTTTTAATACAGTAAATCCAAATCCTGAAAAGCAATGTAATTATTAAAATAATAAATATTTAAATTTTTTGTTGAAAATGCAGCATATGTACAGAAAAATCTATTTAAAAAAAAAGCTTAGAATCATTGTAAAGAAAATGTCCATGTATCCAAAAATGCCCATGTATCCACTATTTAGATCAAGAGATGGACCAGTGTTCCAACTTGCAGCTTTCCTCACCACAAGTTCTTCTGATCTTATGGTTATCATCTCATTGCTTTCTGACTGGATGTAACCCCAGACAAGGCATCTTAATAAATGGAATCTAGTTGGTATGCATTCTACTGAGTCTGACTCTTTTTCAGTCACCATATATTTACCTACTCTACTATTGATGCTTTGTGGATTATTTCCAATTCAGGGTTATTGAAAACAAAGCTACTATGAAAATTCATGTATTTTTATCCTGGTGCACATCTGTATTACAATCTATACCTATCGTATTACTTGGTCCTAGACAGCATACTGCAAATCTTTTTTTTTCCCTCAAATTTACTACATCAATTCATTCTCCTTTCAACAGGGTTTGAATGTTTCTGTTGCTCAACTCACAACTCGGATGACTCCTTTGGTTTCTTCAGTTGTCTTTTATTGATTGATTTACAAAAGTTCTTTAAACACCCTAAAGACAAGAAATAGCTGCTAGTTGTCTTGTTGTGGTTTGTTTTTGTGTGTGTGTGTGATATGGGTGGAAATTGCATACACTTTGTCTCATGACATTTGACTACAATTTACCCCAAAGCAACAGCTCACTTCCCACATCCTCCTGATAGTTACCTCCTCCCTGTGTCCACTCCTGCCCCCTGATCTGTCTCTCTGTGCATAAATGGCCCTTATTTCTGTCATGATTGTTCTCTCCAAGGAGTGTATCTACCTCAGGTAAACATTCAACTCATATGTCTGTGTTTTGTTGGTCTGGAAGCAACAGGTGTGGGTTCAGTTTCAGACCTGAAGGACAGTTAGGGGCCATAGTCTCGGTGGTTCTACCAGGCTCTATCTGACCAGCAAACCTGGTACCCATCCCCCCTTTTATTTTCCAAATGATTTTTGAGTTTTGTTCCACATTGTTGTCTCTTTCTATCTAGGATCTCGTACATAAATCCCCCTCCGAGTGGTTGACAGTGGTAGCCTGGCCCCATCTAGTTCTGGTCTCATAGTTGTATAGGCTGCAGATCACATGGTGTAACAGTCACTAAGACTAATTCTTTCCATGAATCTTTGGTTTTCTTCATTCTTCTTCACTCTGGATGAGGAGAGACCCTTTGTTGCATCTAGAGGGCTGCTTGCAAGCTTTTAAGATCTCAGTCACTACTTGCCAAAGTAGGAGGTGGAACTATGTTTTGTGTAGTATGTTATGCCAATTGAGCTTGATGTCCCCTGAAACTATGTTCCTGAGCCCACAGTTTCAACTACTCGGTCCCTCTGAGTAGCTGGCTTAACCAAGAAGTAGCTAAATCCTTGTCCCTTGTCAGCTCTGCTATACACCTTGGAATTCTTTCAGATCATATAAATACACTTATATGACCATTGTCTGCCAACACTATACATAATCTTGGGTACACTCCCCACTTCATAGACGTAACTAATAGTTCAGCCTGTCCACCTACCTAACCATCCATATACCCATGTTTGCCTTCACTGTATGTGCAAAAGTGTTCATCTTTGTTGTTTATACCTCCCATGTACCTCTCTATGTCTTCCTCTTTCTCAAACCACCATGTTGATCACTCACATTTGGTACATTGTCCTTCTGTTCACTCAAATCAATACTTATCTCCACCTATCTAACAGTATTCCCTACGCTACCCTCCCACCCTTGGTAACCAACAAAGAAAATTTCCTTCCGTAGATAAATTGTTCCTTGACTTTTACAATAACAGACTAATACAATATTTGTCCTTCTGTGATTGACTTATTTCACTCAGCATAATGTCCTCCAAGTTCATCCACGTTATGCGGTGCTTTGCAGGTTCTACGTTATTTTTTAGGGTTGCATAGAATTTCATTTTGTATATGTACCATAGTTTGGTTATCCATTCCTCAGTTGATGGACATCTAGGTTGTTTTCATTTTTTGGCTACTGTAAATAGTGATGCAATGAACATGGATGTGCATATGTCTGTTCTTGTCATGGCTCCCACTTCTTTAGGATATATACCCATGTAATGGAATGGCTGGGTCAAATGGTATTTCTAATTCCAACTTTTGAAGAAATCGCCATACTGCTTTGCACTGTGGTTATACCATTTTACAGTCTCACCAGCAGTGTATGAGAGTCCCAATCTCTCCAAATCCTCTCCAGCATTTATTTTCTGTATTGTTGAATTTTGCTACTAGTCCTGGGGCAAGATGGTATCTCATGATTGTTTTGATTTGCATCTCTCTAATGGCTAATGATCTTGATCATTTTTTCATATGTTTGTTGGCCACCTGAATATCTCCCTTGGAGATATCTCCTTGGAAAATGTCTTCTGCCCATTTTTTAATTGGATTAGTTGTCTTTTTGTTATTGAGGTGTTGGAGTTTTCTATAAATTCTTGAGATAAGTCCCTTGTCAGATATGTCATTGCCAAATATTTTTTCCCAATTTGTAGGTTCTCTTTTGACTCTTTTGGAAAAGTCTAGGGAAGCATATAAAAATTTAATTTTTAGAAGGTCCCATTCATCTAGTTTCTCTTCTTCCATTTGTACATTTTGGGTTATGCTTGATAGCCTATTTAGGCCATATATTGTTGTTTTTGTTATTGTTACGTGCCATCGAGTCAGACCCGACTCATAGCGACCCCTCCTTGGGTTTCCGGGGCAGTATCACTACAGAAGTAGATTGCCCCATCTTCCTTCCGAGGAGTGGCTCGTGGGTTTGAACCTCCAGGCTTCTGGTTAGCAATCAAGTGCCTTAGGCATTAAGCTACCAGAGCTCCTATGCCATATATTAAGCCCCCTAAATTTGCCCCTAGTTTTTCCTTGAGGAACTCTATAGTTTTAGGATTCACATTTAAGTCTTTGATCCATCTGGAGTTCGTTCTTGTGTATGGTGTGTGGTACACATCTTGTTTCATTTTTCTGCAAATGGATCTCCAGTTTTGCCAGCACCATTTATTAAACAAACATTCTTATCCCCATTTAATGGATTTTGGCCCTTTGTCAAAGATCAGCTGACCATAGGTTGATGGATATATTTCTGGGTTCTCTATTCTATTCCATTAGTCTATGTGTCTGTCATTGTACCAATACTAAGCAGTTTTGACTACTGTGGCTGTATAGTAGGTTTTTAGATCCTGCAGTGTGAGACCTCTTACTTTGTTCTTCTTCAATAGTGCTTTGCTTATCCAAAGTCTCTTTCCTTTCCATATAAAGGTAGTGATTGGTTTTTCCATATTGTTAAAGAATGTTTATGGGATCTGGATTGGGATTGTATTGAATATATAGATTGCTTTGGGTAGAACTGACATTTTCACAATGTTCAATCTTCCTATCCACAAGCAGGGTATGTTCTTCCATTTATGCAGCTCTCTTATAGTTTCTTGAATTAGTTTTTTATAGTTTTGTTTGTACAGGTCTTTTGTGTCTCTGGAAAGATTTATTCCCAAGTATTTTATTTTTTTTGGTAGCTATTATAAATGGTATTGATTTCCTTATTTCTTTTTCAGCTATCTCTTTGTTCATGTAGAGGAATCCAACTGATTTTTGGATGTTAATCTTGTATCCTGCCACAATGTTAAATCTTTCAATTAGTTCCAGTAGATTTTTGACTGAGTCTCTTGGGTTTTCTAGGTACAGGATCATATCATTAGGAAATAGGGATAGTTTGACTTCATCCTGACCAATTTGGATGAGTTTGATTTCCCTTTTATGCCTTATTGCCCTGGCCAGGACTTCCAGTACAATGTTGAATAGAAGTGGTGATTGTGGGCATCCTTGTCTGGTTTCTGTTCTCAAGATGAATGGCTTCAGTCTCTCTCCATTGAGAATAATGTTGGCTGTTAGTTTTTCATAAATGCCCTTTATTATGTTGAGGAATGTCCCTTCTATTCCTATTTTGAGAGTTTTGATCAGGAATGGGTGTTGGATTTTATCAAATGCCTTTTCTGCATCAATTGATATGATCATGTGGTTCTT
>NW_006921895.1:1005836-1069609 GCF_000298275.1 Orycteropus afer afer | reverse complement strand
CCGAGGTCTCTTTCCTTTCCATATAAAGTTAGTGATCATTTTTTCCATATACCTAAAGAATGTTGATGGGATCTGGATTGGGATTGCATTGAATGTATAGTTACTCAGTCTTTCTTAAGGAGAGTGCTGTTCAGTTTCCATGTGTTTACTCCTTTTCCATTGATCTTACTATTGATTTCTAATTTGATCACATTATGATCTGAGAAGATGCTTTGCAGTATTTCAATGTTTTTAATTTATTAAGGCTTGCTTTATGGACTAACATATGGTCTGTCATGGAAAATGTTACCTCTGCACTGGAAAACAATGTGTATTGTGCTGCTGTTGGGTGAAGTGCTCTGTAGATGCCTATAAGGTCGAGTTGGTGGATTTTATTGTTTAGTTCTTCTGCATCTTTGTTAAGTTTCTTTCCAATTATTTTATCTTTCATTGAAAGTGGTGTATTAAAGTCTCACACTATGACTGCAGAGTCATCTATTTGCCTTTTCAACTCTTTTAAAGTCTTATTTATGTATTTTGGGGCTCTTGCATTGTGTCCATAGATTTTTTTTGTGTGTGTGGTTATATCTTCTTGTTCAATTAATCCTTTAATCATTTGATAATGTCCTTCCTTGTCTCGTATGGTGGTTTTTGTCTTAAAGTCAATTTGATCAAAATTAATATTTCTAGTGCTACTCTTTTACAGTTGACATTTACTTAATATATCTTTTTCCAACCTTTGATTTTTAGGCTATTTTTGTCTTTGTCTCTAAGGTGTGTGTCTTATAGACAGCATATTTATGAGTTTTGTTTTCTTATCCAATCTGCAACTCTCCATCTCTGGAGTGGTGCATTTAATCCATTAACATTCAGTGTAATAATTGACAAGTATGAATTGGTTCTGTGTTTTTTCATGGTCTCCCTGGTTTCTTTGTTCCATATAGTTTTCTGTGCTGAGTTCATTATGTTTATAAATTGTGTTATCATTTCCTTTGTTGCTGTTGTTTTAGTATTTGCTGAATATTTGTGCCTGTCCTCTTAGTTATTGTGATGTGAAGGATTATCATTTTTCTTTGAGGTTATCCTGTGATTTATAATTTTCTCCCCAAGTTTAGAACAGTCTGTTCTATCTTGCAACTCTTTTGACTTCTTCACCATTTAGAAGATCTGTAACTACACAGTATTTTCCCTCTTTTTGGGAACTTTCCAGTTGATGTCTGTGGTTCCCTATTTACAGTCTTGTAAGTGTATTTTACTTTGGATATGTCCATAGCTGTGGTTTCTGGGTTATATCATCTTGTCTATTAATGGTCGGTTGTTTTCTTGCTATTTTTGGTTCTCTGTTCAAAGGACTCCCTTTAGTATCTCTTGTAAGGTTAGTCTGATTTTAAAAAATTCCCTTAGTTTCTGTTTATTGGAAATCTCCTAATTTCATCATCAAAATTGGAGACAATTTTGCTGGCTATGTAATTCTTGGTTGAAAATTTTTCTCTTTCAGGGTTTTATATATATCATCCCATTGCCTTCTCACTTGCATGGTTTCTGTTGAGAAATCAGAGCTTATTCTTACTGGTTGTTCAATGTAAGTAACTTTTTGTTTTTCCTGTGCTGCTTTCAGGATTCTGTCTTTGTCTTTGGTTTTGATGAGTTTGATGATGTCTTGGTGATTTTCTTTTGGGGTCTATCCTGTTTGAGGTTTGTTGGACTTTCTGAATGGATGTATTCTCATCTTTCATCATATCAGAGAAGTTCTCTTCCAGCAAATCTTAGACAATTTTCTCCGTTTCCCCCCCCCGTTCTGGAATTCCAATGACATGTAGGTTATTCCTTTTGATGGTACCCCACATGAAACTTAAGCTTTCTTCATTTTGTTTTGATCTTTTTCCTAATTGACTCCTTTCCAAAGAAGTATTCAGGTATTTGTCTTCAATCTCATTAATTCTGTCTTACATTGATTCAGTTCTACTCTTTGTCCTTTCAATGTGTTATCTATTTCTGACAATTTAGTATTAAACTTCTGGATTTCTATCCAGATTCAGAATCAATTCTAATTTTTCATTTATTATGTCATTTTGTTTTTGCATTTTCTTCCAAATTTCTTCTAGGGTTTTGTCTGTGTTTTTCTTGGTCGGTCTCTCAATCCTTTGAAGATACCTAAATATAATTATTTTGAATTCCTTATCAGAGAGTTCCTATGCTGTTTCTTCCTCAGAGATGTGTTCTGGGTCTGTATCCTGCTCTCTTGTTTCTACCACTTTATCTTGCTTCTTTGTGTGGACTGTGAAGATCTGTTTTCTCTGAGACATTGTGACATTGTATTTAGATCTCTGCTAACTGTTTGTGAAGAGCAGCTAACGTTAATTCAGGCTCTTCTGCGTAGTTGTTTATTGATTTCTCATTGGTGGAGACGGAAGTGGTGGCTCTCACTCAGTAAGTGAAGCTGAAGGAGGTGTGGGTGTAGTTGTGTCAGATGGGGACTATTGCTGTCTTCCACTCAGTTAGACAAAAATAACAATTGCATAACCATCAAAAAACTAAAAGCAAATGGACAAAATACACACCATGTAATCACACAGGAACAGTAACCAAAAAAGAAAAAAAGGGGAAAAAATGCAGTATCTGGGGCAAGGGCAATAAGAGAAAGAAAGATAGAGAAGGAAAATAATGGAAAAAAAAATAATGGGAAAAACACAGAAAGAAAACAAGGAATGAGGTTAACCACAAGAAAGAAAGGAAAATTGCATCGAGGAACAGGGAAAAGAAAAAAAGCTGGAAATTAGAACCTGGGAGGGGAAGAATAAAGAATAATAGTAAAAAGGAAAAAAGTAATAATAATAGTAGTAGTTTTAAAACAGACAAAAACAAACTAAAAAGAGAAAACAGAAAAAAATTTGGGGTGATGCAGGGCAGGGCCCCCAGGCTCCATCTGAGCACACAGACTGGGATGGAAATCCTGCTGACCCAGAAGGTGGGTGGGAGTGAGGGATGGCCACCCCTCCTTTCACCAAGAAGGTATGAGATATAATATAAGAGTAACAAGGGGAATGTTGCACCTTTCCAGTCATCTGCCTCCAGAATATCCTTGTAGTTCCTGAGAGGGAAGCCTGTTCTTAAGTACCTGGAATCTGGGTGAACACTGTCGCTTTAAATAATCTAAAATGATCAAGCCACTTGTAAACATTCAAAATGGCTGCATCCTCCAGGCAGGCAAAATCCACAGCTCAGCCCACCTTGCTCTTCCCTGCTTTCCCTTTTATTCCCCAGCCACCAGAGCAGTCCTCCGTGCAGTCCCTGGCTAGCAGGGCTGAGTTTTAGGTTAATTGTTAGGTCCTACCACCAATATCCAAGCTGTCTGTGCCATCGGGATCGCTGACAAACCACAGTTCAGTATGTCTCCTTTTTTGGTGTTTTCATGCAAATTCTCCTGCTAGCTGGAGTTTAGTCCACTTCTATGTCCTTCTCTTCAAGGCTCAGGGATCCAGGATTATTTTCTGTATCTGTGTTAATTGTTTCCCCTTTTCTTTGTTGAAGAGGGTCTGTGCAGTCTTTCTGCCTATTCTGCCATCTTACAGGAATGCTCTAGCTATATTTTTGTACTTTTTATGTGATTTCTTTTTTTCAATTCTTCTTCTAATTTTTATTTATTTATTTATTTTTAAAATCTTTACTGTATATTTTGGTTTAGATTTGGTTTTTATTATTTCTTGGAAGTAAATTACCTTTTACTCCCTGTATGGAATTCATTGGCCTTATTTATTTATTTATTTTTATTTTTTCTTCTCTCTTTTAATGTAAAGATTTTTTTTTTTTTTTTCACTTTTGGAAATTTTCAACCATAATTTCTTAAAATATTGCATCTATCCCTGTCTTTATCTCTTTTCCCTGTAATAACACAATTGAATAAATGTCAGACCTTCTCCTTCTATCCTCTATCTTTATGATTCTTATTTTTGTTTTTCTGTTCCCCTCCCCCCATATGTCTCTACAGGGTTATTTGGGTTAGTTCTCAGCTTTCTTCCAGTTTACTAATTCTCTCCTCATCAATGTCTAACCTAGTGTTAAGCCAATCTATTGCATTTATTATACATTTCATGTATAGAATTTTACTCAGTTCTTTTATAAATCTTCTGTGTCATATTTTATAGTTTTCAATACTCTGTTAGTATTTTCAAATTTGGCTTTTATCTTCTTAAATATAGTAAGCAAAACATATTATTTAAAAAAATATTCTCAGAATTCTGGCTTCTTAGGTCTGACTATATTTCTATTATTGATTGTTATTATTGTTCTCACTGCTGTTAACATTTCTCCTCCTCTTCCTCATCATTTTTGACTGTATAAGGATATTTTATTTTAAATGGAGATTACTTATAAGAATAATTTTAAGTCTAAGATGGTCCAGAGAGGTTTATTAGCATTTCATTGTTATAGCTAGGTTTGCAGCCAACAATGGTATTAGATTTCCCACCTGAGGCAGTTCCCTGACTTGGACATTTTCACCCTAGTCCTGCAAAGAGGACAGCATTTGTCCAGGCATAGAGCAAGTAAGACAGGAGGAGATGGGAAAGATGTTGTTGTTGTTAGGTAACATTGAGCTATCTCGGACTCATAGTGATATTATGCACAGCTGAATGAAACACTGCCCAGCCCTGTGCCAGCTCCATGATCCCTGAGCCCATCACTGCAGTCACTGCATCAATCCATTTTGTTGAGTCCCTTCCCCTTTTTCATTGACCCTCCATTTTACCAAGCATGATATCCTTCTCCAGGGAATGGTCCCTTCTTACTACATGACCAAAGTAAGTCAGAGGAAGTCTGGCCATTCTCACTTCCAAGGAGCATTCTGGTTGCACTTCTTCCAGGACAGATTTGTTAATTCTTTTAGCAGTCCATGCTAAAGTTCAGCCTTCTTTGCCATCACCACAACTCAAAAGCATCTACTCTTCTTTAATCTTCCTTATTCATTGTACAGCTCTCACATGCATATGAGGCAATTACAAATACCATGGCTTGCATCAGGCACACCATAGTCTTCGGAGAGATATCTTTGCTCTTCAGAAGTTGAAAGAGGTCTTTCACAGCTGATTTGCCCAGTGCTACGCATTGTCTGATACCTTGACTGCTGCTTCCATTGGTGTTGATTATAGAACCAAGTAACATGAAGTCTTTGACAACTTCAATCTTATCTCCATTTATCGTGATGCTGCTTATTGGTCCAGTTGTGAAGATTTCTGTTTTCCTTATATTGAGGTAGGAAAGATAGAAGAAGGACAGGGGTGAGCTCCAGGGAGAAGTAGAAAAATATTGTTATTGTATGGAGATTGCGGGAGCTCTGGTGGAATAGTGCCTAAGACATTTGACTGCTAACCAGAAGGCTGGCATTTCAAACCCACCAGCCACTCCTCAGAAAGAAGGTTGGGCAATCACACAACAGAATATGTATGGATTGTTGAATGAAAAATAAATTTGCTCTGTAAACTTTCACCCAGGTCACAAGTACAATAGTGAATAGTAGAAGCAGGAGCAAACAGACTGATATTCATCCTTGGTATCTCCTTGAAATAATCAAGAGTTAAAAAGAATCAATTACTTCCTGTGATCCTGGACTCTAGTGAGGTGTCTGTATGTCACCTAAATCTTCTTAGGTACCAATCACATCTGCCCTTGTCTACCAAATGTTCAAGACCAGAAGGGCCAGCCCCATTGATTCCAGACCAGTCCTTAGCAGAAGGTTTGAGGATGCCAGCATGAAGATCCAAGACACATGTCCTAGCTCTGTGCAGGCATATGAGATCCTCCTCCCACTCTGCCACATACATAAGGGGGAACCTAGCCTTCATGTGTATGCCATGGTTATATTAGAGAGCCCAGGCCAACTTCTGGCCCCACCATTTCCAGGTGTGTCACTGGGAATGTTACTCCTGTCCTGTGAGCTTTGGCTTTCTCATCTTGAAAATGGGCCCATAATTATAATCTTCGAGGTTGTTAGGATTGATTGAGATAAGGGAGGTGAACATGGTTTTACTATGGTGAGAATGTTTAGTTTAGCAACTGCACATTAGGAATCCTGCTTGAAAAGAGAGGAAAAAAAAAAAAAGCTTTCTCTCTAAGTTTCCTCATTGATATTGGCAAATACAAAACAAGCTCACTGATGTCGAGTCAGATCCAACTCATAGTAACCCCTTGTTGGGTTTCTGAGTCTGTATCACTACAGAAGTAGTTTGCACAAACTTCCTTCTGAGGAGTGGCTGGTGGGTTTGAACTGCCAGCCTTCTGGTTAGCAGTCAGGTGCCTTAGGCACTACAGCACCAGAGCGCCTTAGTTCAAGGCAAAAGCCACCCAAGTGCAAGTCTCATTACTCTGTTTCTGTGGTCCCTCATCTCTCACTAGTAATCCTTCACTATCAGGTTAGATATTCATACCTTCTAAGAAAATTTAAAAAATAATAAGACATTTCTTCCAGCCATTTTTGTTGTCAACACTTAGAGAATTAGTCTGCTCTAATATAATAAAAATTCCAAAGAATAAAAATATGTGACATATAGGTTAGCGAACAAAACATGATATAAAATTGTTTATAAACTATTATCCCAGTGTATTAAGATATGAATGACAGAAAGTTTGGAAGAAAGTATCCCAAAATAATTTTAGTGGAAATGAAAAAAGATGATGGCATTATGGTGCCTTACAATTTCTCCTTGAATTATTTTTTTAAATTAATTTTCAAAGTAAGTAGTGATTTTCAAATGAGTTTATAAAATCAAGCTATTTATGAGGAAATCAAGAGACTTAAGTACTAATTTCAATATCATGACTAAATAACTGATCCTGAACAAGTCAGCCTTAGTTTTCTGAATTGTAACATAAGAAACTTCAAAGTCCCTAGTGCTATAATATTAAAAATATGGGCCAAACTAGCTTTGAGAATGGACATAAAGATGTGTGCCTGAGGGTAGCTATAAAAACTCATACAGAAAATGCAACAGTTATGCTCTTGGTTGCTAACCTAATGGTTGATGGCTTGAATCCAACCAGTGGCTCAATTTGGTGATCATGCTCCTTACAAAAATTACTCAAAAAAAAAAAAAAAAACCACCTCATTGCTGTCACGTTGGATTCTTGGGTTCCTGAGGTGTTATCACTATGGAAGTAGATTTCCCAATCTTCCTTCTGAGGAGTGGCTGGTGGGTTTGAACGCTAGCCTTTAGATTAGCAGTCAAGTGCCTTAGACACTATGCCATGAGAGCTTGCAACAAAGATTACAGCCTAGATAAGTTTTACTCTGCCACATGGAGTCTCTATGAACCAGAATCTGCTCTACGGTACCTAACAACAACAACGTGCTAAAATTACACCCTATGTATAAGAAAGAGACAATATCCTAAAAGACATATTGTTAACTAGATTTTAGGAGCTCTGCTAGCGTAGTGCCCAAGGCACTTGACTGCTAACCAGAAGGCTGGCGGTTCAAACCCACCAGCCACTCCTTGGAAGGACGATGAGGCAATCTACTTCCGTAGTGATTTGTTGTTGTTGTTAAGTGCCGTGGAGTCGTTTCCGACTCATAGCGACCCCATGCACAGCAGAACGAATCACTGCCCGATCCCGTGCCAGCCCCACGATCCCTGCTATACTTGATCCCATCATCAAAGCCACTGTATCAATCCATCTCGTTGAAGGCCTCCCCCTCTTTCGTCGACCCTCCACCCTACCAAGCATGACATCCTTCTCCAGGGAATGGTCCCTTCTTACAACATGACCAAAATAGGTGAGACGAAGTCTGGCCATTCTTGCTTCCAAGGAGCATTCTGGCTGCACTTCCTCCAGGACAGATCTATCAGTTCTTTTAGCGGTCCATGGTACTTTCAGCATTCTCCGCCAGCACCACAACTCAAAAGCATCAACTCTTCTTCGGTCTTCCTTATTCATTGTCTAAGCTGATTTAGCGTAGAATACATTTAGAATACATTGTTATTGTTGTTGTTATTTGCCGTGGAGTCGGCCCTGACTCATAGCGACCCCTCCTTGGGTTTCCGAGGCAGTATCAGTACTGAAGTAGGATTGCCCAACCTTCCTTCCGAGGAGTGGCTGGTGGGCTTGAACCGCCAGCCTTCTGGTTAGCAGTCAAGTGCCTTAGGCACTATGCTACCAGAGCTCCCTTAGAATACATAGATGAGTTCAATAATAATAATAATAATAATAATAATAATAAAATTCTTAAGAATGTAAAGATAAAGCAGCTTCTGAAGTTCTTATAAATTAAGGGAGAATTAAATGTTATTATACTGAAAGTAAAAGCTTCTATACAAATGGGGTTTGATCCTCCTGACTATAAATACAGGTTATGACCTCTCATGCATAGAATAAAGGGCAAAATCTTTAGCCCAACTGCCTTTCCAAACCCATCTCCTGCCTCTTGCTAACACTGTGCCATCTCCTTTGAAAACTGAGATGCAGTAAGTAATAGCAAACTTAAGACCTTCGAACATGGAAATATTCATGCATGTCTTTATACTATTACATATGCTAATTTCTCTGCTTGAATACCCTCCTACATCAGCTTTTGCCCACAATTTAAATGCTGGATAGTGCTACTGGGGTTTTTTGGGTAGAAATGCATATTTGCCTTCTATATTATTTTATACATAGCATAGTGGCTAAGGCACTTGACTGCTAACCAGAAGGCTGGCGGTTCAAACCCACCAGCCACTCCTCGGAAGGAAGATGGGGCAATCTACTTCCGTAGTGATACTGCCTGGGAAACCCAAGGAGGGGTTGCTGTGAGTCGGGTCTGACTCCACAGCACATAACAACAACAATTATTTTATACATGTATCTGTGTAGTAGCATTTTCATTAGTTACTTACTTTTTGACCCTTGTAAATTCTGACCTCTTGGAGCACAAGACTTTCATCAACTCTACCCTAGTTTCCTTGGTATCCAATATATACTATAAACAATAAATATTCAGTTTATTTTTATTGTACAGCTTTGCAACTCCTCTCACAAGAAGTGAAGTCTTTTTTTTCCTTGAATCTAAGCTGAACTTTGACTCGATTTGGCTAATATGTTGCAGCAGAGGTGGCAATGTGTATATCTGAATTTAGGACAAAAGAAGCCTCAACTGTTTACACCCACTTCTTTGAAACCATTAGCCACCATATGTACAAGCCCAGACTTGCCTAATGATTATGAGTGACCATGTGGACCAAAGATAAGTTGCTCCTGCAGAAGTCATCCAGGAACCTGTTAGCTCTGGGAGTTTTGATCCTTGGTCTTTGTTTTCCTCCACAAAAGAATTTATGCAGAAAATGAAAGTTAAGCAGTAAGCAAAGCAAAGTTTATTGATACATTCTCACAGACAAGAGCAGGCAACCACTACCAGCAGTAGAGAGCCCCAGGAGTTTGCACATCTCTCCTTTTATTCTATTTTGCTTCCAGGTGCTGTTCTGAGCCTTCCCCTTGCTCCTCCTTTTGGGGTGGGAAGTTTAGCTTCATTGACATTTAGGGACTAGATACCTTTTAGGGTTACTGCACATGCTCTTTCCCATAATATACTGGGTTTGCTCGGGAGGGGGTGTCATAACAACAATGCTAATTCATTATAATGGTACTATAATGAATCTTAGAGTTAAGGAAAGACTTGCTTTTTCTCTATTAAGCTCTTGTTATTAAGCTCTTGTTATTAAGCTCTAGGAGCTCTGGTAGTCTAGTGCCTGAGGCACTTGACTGCTAACCAGAAGGCTGGAGGTTCAAACCCACCAGCCACTCCTCGGAAGGAAGGTTGGGCAATCTACTTCTGTAGTGATACTGCCTAGGAAACCCAAGGAGTAGTCACTGTGAGTTGGTCCGACTCGATGGTACATAACAACAACAACAACATTCAGCTCTAGTGTGCATGCATTGTGGCTTGAAATTCCCCTTATTGCTGGCTTGGCCCTTGGTTAGCTTCTCTCACTGCAATTGGTTGGGGCTACAATTGGTTAGAACCATTGGTTAGGACTCTTTCCCCTACATCTGCTCTTCCTACCTAACTACGGATTACCTAAACCACCTCATCCCCTCTCTCCCCCAAAAACCACTGCCATGAAGTTGATTTCCACTCATGCAGACCCTATAGGTCAGAGTAGAGCTGCCCTTATAGGGCTTCCAAGGCAGTAAATCTTTGTGGAAGCAGACTGCCTCATCTTTCTCCCATAGAGTAGTTGATTAGTTGGAACTGTCAACCTTATGGTTAGCAACCCAATGCTTTAGCCACTGCACCACTAGAGATCCTTCATTTCAAGACCAGCCAGTCCCAAACTACCAAAAAGTGAAAGTCCGCAACCAATATCAGCAAATTGCAAGTACTTGAGCAAGCCAAGTGAAGTCCACTCAAACTGATGATTCACTAATGCATAAGCAATGATACATGTTTCTTCTTTTTAGCCAGAAAATTTGGGTATAGTTTGTTCTTCAGCTTTAGCTAACTGATACCACATTCGTATTCCAACACAGTTTTTAAAGGAGAGTTCAAAAATATTATATTTGTGCACTATCAATGTGTAGAATTGAAATTTTTCTGTCTAAAAGTATATGCATCAAAGGCTGCATATTCACCCTGAAAATCAAATGCAGTTTGACCACCCACGTCAGAAAACAATCAGCCAGTAAACTATGTTGCTCTTACTATGCCACCAAATTCTGAGTCTTAGAAAATTCTTATCTCATGACTAAAGAGTTGAAAGCTATTTCCCGCAGATGTCAAAACCCTCCAAGACACAGTTTTAAATCTCAGCTTTCACCTGAGTCATGTTCTGATACTGCATATGTTTTCTGGAGATTATTTTTCTTTTTAATTTTTTTTTTCCTTTAAACTAATGAAATACTCTCACAGATCAGGAACCAGATGCCTCTTTGGGTGGTAGTGACGTTTCAAACCATGTGTTAATAAAAAATTCTAATAGAAGAAAAAAAATAGTTAAAAATTTAATATCACTTCTAACCATTGTTTCCATTTCTTGGAAAAACTCCTAGCATAATAAATGAAACAAACATTTCCATTGCAAATACATTTATTATTTCCACATGGTGTGTGTGCATGTGTAGGATGTGCAATTATGTTTGCTTTCAAATGAGAAATGCTTTAAATCTCACACACAGAGTCATTTCTCTTTCATCAGGGGTCCTGCCAGCTCAGACTTTCTCACGGAAATTGGAGAGAACCAAAGCAACTCTACAACTGTGCTCCTTGGAGAATTAAGGTCATGTCTTTGCTACTTTCATGGTTTCTTTTCTTTTCTTTTTTTTTTAAACCCATGAAAGAATGTGTATATCTGATGAAGTACGTTTCTCTGTCTCTGCCCATCCATCTTCTTTTCTTTTGATTTCTCAGGTTTCTTTAATCTTTCAAGAGTACTTCTCTTGCCCCAGTAACATCTACTCACCTATAACCTATCTATGCAAGGTTCCTTTAACCAATACCTTTCTGGGACTTATAAGGAGAAATGATATTGCTTCATGCTCCTGCCTCCTAGTGAGGTGATCTAAGGCTCATCTCTCTGTAGCCTATTCTGGGTTCAAGAGCACAGGCTTCAAGTTACATAGGCTGTCATTCACAGGCTTAATTTGTGATCTTGGGAAGCTTCCTCAATTTTTTTACTTAGTAAAGGCAGTCAGCCTTCTGGTTAGCAGTCAAATGCCTTAGGCACTATGGCACCAGAGCTCCTGAGAGAGTGAGAGAGAGTAAAGGCAGTAATCATGCTTACATAAAAGCACGATTGTTGTTCTAAAAATGAAAAATTAATATTTTAGATTAATATCAGAACTTAATAAACCATAATTATAATTAGCAGATTAATAATAAATATAATTACTTCATGTAGAAAAACTTTTTTCCACAACAAATATCAAAAAAGAATAAATTGACTGGGCTACTCTTTGAAATCTATAACTTTACTGAGTAGGTGAACACTGTAGCTAGAGAGAAGGTACATTCTAGAGATAACAATACACTTAGAGCTCTGGGAATGTTTTTCCACTCTAGAAATTACTTCTTTAATTTCTTGCCCCAGATTCCCAATGCCTCTCCCACTGGTCACTGGTATTTCAAATACCAGCAGGGTCTCCCATAGTGAACAGGTTTCAGCAGAGTTTCTAGACAGAAACAGATTAAGAGGAAAGGCCTGGCAATCCATTTCCAAAAATGAACCAATGAAAAGCTTGTGGATAACAACAGAACACTGTTTGATATAGTGCTGGAAGATCAACTCCTCAAACATACCAAGGGTCCTGAAGATGGCACAGGACTGGGCAAAGTTTTGTTCCATTTTACATATAGTTGCCATGAGTTGGAGTTTATTGGGCAATCTACTTCTGTTGTGATACTGCATCAGAAACCCAGGAGGGGTCGCTATGATTTGGATCTGACTCGATGGCAGTAAGTTTGGTCTTCTTTGGTTTGGACTACAACTAACAACAGCAACAACCACCTGTCTTCAATTCTGGACTTTTTTCTTTTCATACTTACTCTCTAAGTTGGCATTTATTTGTCATTCACTATCTGGAATCTGGAAAAAATCATCACTTTAAATTGTAAATTATGCTTCCATAACCTCACATATATACTATAAAAATGTATGACGACACTGATATTGTCAGTTGAGTCCTGTCTCCTCCTTTATGCTATTCATTTCTGCCTGTGAATTTTTCTGTATTATGGCTCACATAAAAATAATACATGTTTTTCCACCACACTGGGTAAAGGAATGAGGATCCTTTGAGTCAGAGGCTGCAGGCTGCTCCCAAGACATCATTCAACTTCCATCAGTAACAGGAGGTCCCATATATCTGAAAAGTACCACAGTTGATCCATGGCTTATTGAGATGACTTTTGTCATTAGTCTTGACATTTCCTATGGGGAGAAACAAATCCCCTTTAGAAAATAATTAATAGTCTCAAAATCTATGACTGACATTATCCACACAGCAATCTTTACACACTAGTGTTTCAAACTAGTTTAGATTACATTATAGGTTACTTTCCATGTCAGGAAATAGTAGTAACAATGGTAATAATAAAAACAATTAAAAGTAATGAAAATAGTTAATGATTTCCAGGCACTTACTCTTTGCTACACATAGTTCTAACTACTTCAACTGTCAGTTTTATTAATTCTAAATATACCATCCTCTCCAGGCAAACTCAATATTTTAAAATTGACTTCTCCATGCATCACGGATGATGCATTAGGATATTTAATGAAATGTTGTTATTGTTATGTACCGTCGAGTCGGACCCGACTCACAGCAACCCCTCCTTGGGTTGCTGAGGCAGTATCACTACGGAAGTAGATTGCCCAACCTTCCTTCCGAGGAGTGATTGGTGGATTTGAACCGCCAGCCTTCTGGTTATCAGTGAAGTGCTTTTAGGCACTATGCTACCAGAGCTCCTATTTAATGAAATAGCTACCCACATATGAAAATACCTATGAAATTTAAATATTAAGAAATTGTTTGTGTTTCTTCAATTTTTATTATATTATAAACTCCTTTTGAGTGATACTTAGTCACTTATTTATCTTTGTGCTTCTCACCATGTCTTGTACATTTTTGAATAGAAATAAAAACAAATGCTCAGTTCTTTCTCTCTTTGAATGCATGGAAATAGTGGAGTATAAAAGTGTTGGCTACCACTGCTGAACACTCTGAAAGGGATCACAATAGGAGGTCCCAGACAGCGTGTGAGAAAATGAGGACCAAAATCCAAAAATTATAAAAAATAGACCAGACTTCCTGGTGTGATGGAGAGTGGTGGAACTCCTGAGATTGTGGCCCTTAGACACTGTTAAAGCTTGGAACTGACCTCACCTCCATGGCTCAACTTTCAGGCAAACGATAGACAAGCTTATAACATGAACAATAATACCAAAAAGGTGCATACTCATCAGAACAATTAATCATATGAGATCAAAAGGGAAGCATTTGCCCAGGAATAAAGCTAAGAAGGCAGAAAGGGATAAGAAAGGACCAAGGGAAATGGTAAACACAGGGAGGAAGTGGGAAAAGTGCTGTTACATCCTGGGGGGATTACAATGTCACAAAACAAAACGTATATGAATTGTTGAACAGAAACCAATTTGCTCTGAAACTTTCACACAAATCATAATTTAAAAAAAGAAAGAAAGAAAGAAACTATTGCAAACCAAAAGGTCAGCAGTTCAAATCCACCAGATGATCAGCAATTGAGAGATGTGGTAGTCTGGAAACACTATGGGGCAGTTCTACTCTGTTCTACGGAGTTTCTATGCATTGGAAACAACTTGAAGGCAATTAATTTTAACAAGTTCAGTGGTCAGCCTTATCATATTAAGAAATGTTGCTCAGTTCCAAGGCTTTGGAGTTATCTTTAACCTCTCCTTTTCTCTCATACTCCACATCTAATTCATCAAGGAACGCTATTTGTGTTATCTTAAAATTAGATCCAGAATCCAACCACTTACCACCAACCACCAATTCCTACCACCATGGTCCAAACTACCTTTATCTCTCAGCTGGGTTATTAAGATAGTCACTTAGATGGTTGCCTTGCTTCCCTTGTTGTCTACTCACAATGCAGTGACAAGAGCATCAAATGATGTCACTTTCTGTTCAAAATCCTCCAGTGGATTCGTATTTCACTCAAAGCAAATAAGAAGTCTGTACTTGATTTGCTCATTTCCATCTACAGTGATTTCTCGGACAATGTCTTTTACTACTCTTCCCAGCTTCATTCTTTCTACACCAGTCACACTAGCCTCCTTCCTATCCTTAGAAAAGGACAGACAGGTCTCCTAATTTGTGGTTTTGACTGTGCATTCTTCTACAAATCTTTTCCTCCAGATATCTGCACAGCTACCTCCATCCCCTCCTTCATGCCTCTGCCCAAAAGACAGTTTCTCAAAGAGACCTATTAATACTATTTAAAACTGCAGTCTGCACTACCTTCCCAGATTTCCTTCGCAATAATACTGTTTTTTTTTTTTTTTTAATTGAAATTCATGGCACCATATTCTAACATCCTATGCCAGAACTACTCAATGTGTGGTCCTCTCACCTACAGCATCATCATCACCTAGGAGCTTGTTAGGAATGCAAAATCACCAGCCTCTACCCAGACCTGCTAAGTCAAAATCACTGGGAGTGGGTCACAGGGGTCTGTGCTTTCACAATCCCTCCAGATTGTTATGCAAAGTACAGTCTGAGAAGCACTATTTTATCTTCCTAACATATCACATTTATTATTCACTGCCTCTTCTGATAGAATGTAAGCTCCATAAGGAAGGGGTTTCTTGTGTGTATTTTGATCACTATGTCTTTTGTGTGTTTAGAACAGTATCTGGCATATATATTACTAGTCACTCAAGAAACATTTGTTAAATGAATAAATTCTCTGGTACTTAATTTGAGAGTAAATAGTTTACTGCTAGCATTTTTTAAAGAGGATTTGATGTATAATTTACATACAGAAAAATCCAACATTTTATGAAACAGTTCTGAGTTTTTTAAAATGCATACAATTATGTAACAACTCCAGGATTTAGATACAGAACAGTCTACCACCCCCAAAAAATCCCCTTGTGTCCAATTATAGTCAAATACCCCACACATATACACCCCAAGCTCTTAATAACCACCGGTATTTTATGTTCCTATAATTTTGCCTTTTCCAGAATATCATATAGATAAAATCATATACTGTGTAGCTTTCTAGGTTTGGCTTTTTTCCCTAATCATGCTGCATCTGTGATTCTCCACACTGTTGCATGCTTTAGTCATTTCTTCTTTTTTATGTTGCTTAGTTTTCCACTGTATAAGGGGCTCTGGTTGTGTAGTGATTAAGGCATTTGATTGTTAATCAAAAAGATCAATGTTCTATGGAAGTAAGATGAGGCAATCTGCTTCTGCAAAGATTTACAGCCTTAGAAACTCAATGAAGGTCACTATGAGTTGGAATAGATTCAATGGCAGTGAGTTTGGTTTCTCTCTTTTTCTGAATATTCCACCGTAGGTATATACTATAGTGCATTTAAACATTCATTATTTGAAAGGCCTTTGGGTTATTTCCACTTTTTTTTAGCTATTATAAATAAAGCCACTATAAACATGTACATCCAGGTTTTTATGTACACATATATTGCCATTTCTATTGGATAATTAATTACCTAGGAGTCAGATTGTTTGTCATATGATAAGTATATGCTTAACTTTTTAAGACTCTGCCAAACTGCTTTGCAAAGTGTATGCCATTCTTCATTCCCACCAACAGTGTATGAGAATCCCAGTAATGGCCATTATAAACTTTATAATAATAATAATGATAATATTAGTAATGATCATGATGGTGGTAATTTTAGTTATTCTAAGAGCTACATAGTGACATTTCTTCATGGTTGTAATTTTCATTTCTCTAATGGCTATGATGCTGAGCATCTTTTTATGGCTTATATACTTTCAATATATTTTCTGTGGTGAGGTGTATGTTCAGATTTTTGCCCATTTTAAAGAATTCTTATTATTGAGTTTTGAGAGTTCTTCATTTATTCTGGCTATAAGTGCCTTATCAGATATGTGCTCTGCAAATATTTTCTCATAATCTGTGCTTGTATTTCATTTCCTTAAAAACATTTTTTTAAAGAGTGGAAGCTTTAAAGTTTTAGATCAAACCTAATTTATCATTTGTTCTTTTATGTATGTTTTAATGCCAATATGTATTTTAGGTTAATTTTTGTATATAATACAAGGTCTGGGTCAAACTCATGGTTTTGTTTTGTTTTGTTTTGGTATCCAGATGTTTGCATCATTTTCTGAAACTACTGTTAATATTTTGAAACTCAGAATCCATGTGTCATTCAAAAGATTTATGTGGACCTCTTTAACAAACACATAAAATAAAATAAAATTTCTTTGACTGGCATACCAAATAAAATGTAGGCATAATCTATCTGATGCCTTGGTCAAGACATTCAGATGCTAACCAAAAGGTTGGCTCATCAAACCAACCAGCTGTTCCACAGAAAAAAGATGGGGCAGTCCATGTTTGTAAAAATTTACAACCTTGCAAACACCATGGAGCAGTTCTACTGTGTCCTGTACGGTTGCTATGAGTCAGAATTAACTTGATGTCAGTGAGTTTTTTGTCTTAAAGTTATACATTTTCAGGAGATTAAGAAAGATCTTTAAGAAAAGAACAAATTCTGGAAAACAATTCACATAGGATTATAAACCTAAATTTTTTTAAATTTAAACTTGAGAATTTTAGAAGTAAAGTGCTTTGTTAGTTAAGGCTTTTGGTGCCAAACAACAAAAATTCTCATTATATTTTAAGTAGAAAAAAAATGTATAAATATGTATTTCCAGAAAAAAAACAGCAAGCTTACAAAGTAGACCTCAATAGATATTGAGGGAAGCAAGAACCTAGCCAAGATCTGCCTGCAGGAGAAGCCACTTTTACCATCTCTACCTTGCACCATCACCTCTGCATCACTTCCCCATTGTTGGCTCTGTCAATATATATATATTTATTTTTCCTTGTGTTGCTAAAGACATTGTTCCCAGATACTCTGTCAAATCAATGGATTGCCCATTTTGCTATAGCTATCACAAAGGATTTCAGACTCTGTTTCTTTCTATCACATCCTCAAGATCCATAATCACAACTAAGAGCTTTTAAGTGACCACACTTCAGTTCCATGCACAGACTCCAGAGGTCATGAGGAAATGAAAAAGAATGTCCATTTCCTTTTGGCATCCATACTAGTGGGATTATTCTTGAATATAAAAAAATGCTTAGTTGATGGAAAACCCAAGCCACAAACATCCACCATGATAATTGTGGCAAAGTCTTAATTTTACAAGTGAGGAAATTACATTTAAAACAAATCCTATTAGACTCTATAGTACTAGAAATGGAGTGCTAACCCAAATAACCTTAATATGGCTAAAAAGGATTTTATTGGGACAGAGTCCCATCAGGTATAACTCTGGGGAAGGACTGAGTTGGTGTTTTTACAAAAGTACTTCAGGTTGCTCAAATTGAAACTCAAACAGATTCACCTTGTGCAGTAACCTATGAGGTATTGGGAGGCACCAGAGGTCAGCTTTTCAAAAACAATGAGAACATCCTCTAAAGTGTAATATCCTTACTGTGCTATTAAACCTACATTTGTTCTGGCATTGGTACCTAAAAGTATGCATAGATGACAAGCGGTAAACAAAAGTACCCCTTTTCCTGGGTAAATGCAATCTTTGGTGTAGGTCTGAGAAAACAAACATGAGCATTTTGTGGCCAATTGTAAATACCTAAGAAAAGAAAAGACAAAGACAGCATCTGGGCTATTACATAATTACTTTCCTATAGGACTATGCTCACAGTTGTGTATCTCATTAATTCTGATATTTTCCATTGTTGGATGTTGGTGTTTGTGCCAGTAGCTCCCCTGTTTATGAAGGCAAGCCTGGGCAACTATGATTTATTAGCAAGGCTTTGAACTGGTTCATTCTGGTTAGATCGCCTGCTGAGAATTTGAATTTCTATCCCAGATATACTGAATTGGAATCTATTTTTTAACAAGATCTTGAGGTGATTCACTTGCATACAAAAGAACCACCTGGAGATCTTTAAGAGTCATCAAGGGATCTTGTTAAAATATCGATTCTGATACAGTATATCTGTGTTAGAAATACAAAATCTCAGCAGGGGTTCAAATTGGAATGAACTGGTTTGAAGTCCTGCTTCTTGGATATTGGCATTTCTCAAAGTGAGGCATCTTTGGCCATGAAGGTGATGTTTCCTTGGGAGAAATCTTGAATCAGAGACATTCAGCTTGACATATGTCAGGGAGTGAATAAATTTCAAGAGAGCCAGACTCTACCTTCAAGCAAGCAGATTTCCTCCCCATTTGCTGATGAGATAGCAAAAGTCCAGAAAAGTTAAATATCTTGGCCAAAGTCCCCAGTCAAATAAGTGCTAGAAGACAACTTTATAAACCCTGCACAATGGCATATAACACAGCTTATAGCAGACAGAATAGGCTGATAAATCTCAGTGGCTTCATCAATGCAGGTTTTGTATGTTTCACTCAGGCCACCTCTCTAGGAAGTGGGTTATAGATGTTTTTTCTGTGAGTCTTTATTCCAAGTCCCAAGCTGATGGAACTGCATCTATCTGCATCATTGTCAATTTCACTGCAGAAGAAAAAGAGCACAAGCTGGCTCAGCAAGTCTATGCTAGGACACAACACATATCACTTTTGCCCATTTCGTGACCAAAGCAACACACATGTCCAAGCCTGACATCAATGGGATAAGAGAAGAATAACCCATCTCAGAGATAAGCAACACATTTCAGAAAATAACATAATCATCCAATTTTTTTTTCAAAATGTGATATATAGACTACCAATCGATGCCACCTATAACCTTGTAAAAAATGCATATTCTCAGGACTTGCTCCAAACTCAATAATCACAACTCTTCATTTCAATAAGATTTGAAGGATCCATATGCAATTAGAGTTTCAGAAGCACTTGTTCAACACATTATTCAAATATTACTTTAAATATCCTAAATAATGCCACTTTTTGTTTTGTCAATTTTGTGCCCTACTTCTCTTTCCAGTATATACTATGAATTGATAGGAAGGCTGTGAGATGCAGAAGAGGATACCCAACTTTGTATATAAACTAGTGCTAGGTCTTTGATTTAAAGTTTAGGAAAAAGATATAAGTGTTCCTTGTCTTCCTTACAGCCAAAAGATATAGGACCCAAACCATATTTGTATCCATATTTGTCATCTGTGAGGTAATTTTGATGCTTAGAGATTTTTTTTTTTTTTTTGCTAGAGAATTTTTGTTGAGACTCTGTGTATTTCAGTAAAAATGTGCAGACAGCAAAGTGACTGCTGCTCTAATGCTGGTGCTCTGAAAGAAAAATAAATAAAAGGACATTCTACATTATAGAACTTCATGTCTTGCTTTCTTCTTTTATTATTCCTAAAGCATTGATAAAAGTAACCAGATTTACAGTTTTAGAGAAGTCTCTGATAATATACATATATGTTTTGGTTACCTCATGCCACTCTAACAGAAATACCACAGGTGGAATGGCTTTAACAAACAGGAGTTTATTCTCTTACAGTTTTGGCGGCCTTAAGTCTGAGTTCAATATACCAGGCTCTAGGGGCTGGGTGAAAGCCTCTCAACCGTGGGCTTCAGCTCTGTCTTCTGTTCCCAGCACACTGAAGCTGGAGGCTTTTCTTCACTCAGCTGCTGGCTGCTGAGGCTGGCAAGCCCAAAGTCAACAAGTGAAAAGGTACAGTCCTGATGTTACCAAACCACATGGCAGGCCATTATCTCAAGTCCATTGAAAGTCCCAAGATCAGCAGAGCATGGCAGACTACCAAATGAAGACTCAGCTACATGCAGGATTCAAGTGTGTCAAAAAGCTAGAGACCTTCCTCAAAGTGGCTCCTTACATACTGGAAGCAGACCATGTCCCTAAAGCAACTACTCAGCTTCTCCAGTAGATTCCACCATGGAACTGATTGCCAATCTCACCATGGGGTATAACTACATCCAGCTGCCCATCCACTCAACCAGGCCCAGAAAGTTGACAACAACCTTAACTACCACAATATGATAATGGCAAGGGCTGTTCAATGAAAAGAACATATTTTGATGGGCAATGGGGACTGAAGAAAGAAATTATTGTAACTAATTGTTCCTAATATTTGTTCCCTCCTACAGGGACCCAAAGAAGACCAGTGGCAAATTAGGCACTTAAGAGGCCAATCACCCCTTCATTTTATTTCCGTTGATGATGGAGAAGCTCTAAGTAAAGATGTAAGAGAAATGTTTTGGGAGATGGAGACAAAATGGTGTCCTGGTGACACACTCCACTTAATCCTTCTACAACAGTGACCCCAAAAAATGAGTGAAACAGATACAGAAAATGATCCTGGAACTCTGAGCATCAGATGAGAGGGTAAAGAATTACATTGACTGCTGATAGGAAAGGGAAATGAAGCTAGGGAAGCAACTAAGCAGAAAGAAGAAGCTGGGCCAAAGGAAGTGTGGCCATTTTGAGAAATAGAAACATCACATGTGAATGAGGAGAATTCAACTTCATGGAATCCACACTGAGATACAGACACAGTGTGGACAGATCTGGAGTAAAATACACGGAGCAGATACAAGCTGGATCTGGGAGAGGAGAGTGTAGGGGAAGGGGCCAGAATCCCAGTGACTATTATTTACAGAGCAAGTAGGGAGCCAGTTAGGGGAAATGAAATAATTTACTACTAATAAAACATAGTCATTTTGGTGGAGGGTCTATGTGAAACAGAAGGCCTGTTGGGTGGTTGTTGGAGATGATGGACTCCAGGTGACCTCTCACTTGATTGAGTGTGGGCAGGAACTAGATAATCACCTCTGATCACCCAGAAGTGCATCAGGTCCATGCTACTGAACTGTGACCAGAGAGATATTTTCTCCCACTTACCCCACTACACTTTCCAAGGGACCAGAGATGAGCTCTCTTCCCATCCCCACCAACCCAAGAGCGAGGGATGCCCGCCAACTGTCCAATTGACTCAAGTTCCCCATCCCCCACCAGCAGCCATTCACTACACTGCACCCTAAGCAGAAGAAATGGAGCATCTGCATACTCTGCAAGCCAACACCTTTGTGATTGACAGTTCAAACTCACAGGGAATGGAAGTTGCATGCCCTGTAGCCTCCAATGTTGGAGATGCACACAGGTGTAGGTTGTGAATGAGGCTTCTGGCCACTCTGCAAGTACATACTCCCACAAATCATGTAACAGCCACTTTCTGACCCTGCTGCTAGCCAGCCATATCTATAGCAGCCTATAGATTTGCCTGTTTATTTTTTCCTTTTTTTTTTTTTTTTTTACTTTTTCTTCTTCTTTCCAGCCTTCTTCCCCTTTTACTTTTACCCATCTTTTTATGTCCCTCCCCTTTTCTTCTTCTTCTTTTCTGCCTCATCCAATGGGAGACAGACATAATTTACCACTAGTCAGCCATAGTCATTACACCTACCACCTACTGTCCCACCCAATGGGCAGGCACCAGCACTCACTCCTGAATCACTGAAGCTACAATGGACAGTGGACAGCACCTGCTCACCCCACCTGCAGGTACTCTTCATGACCAGCAAACAAAGACTCATGATCATATTCCACCCATCTGAAGACAGGTGTGGAGTGCCCCAATACTGCCAAACTAGTGACTGAAGAAATATGCCCACCTGCCTGCCCAGATGTATTGACACAAAGCAAAATAAAAAATCAAGGTGGAAAAAGCCAACACATAATCAACAAATAAATACAACTACTCCAAAAGGTCTCAGAGACTGCAAACAACTTCAAATCAAACAAAGGAACAAGACAAGGTGGCAAGCAAGTGACCAAAACAAAGAACTAGGAAACCTCTTTGAGGAAAAACAGGGACTAGAAATACCTGATAAGGAATTCAAAAGATTATATGTATATATAATCACCACCAGAGCTCCTTGAAAGTCACCAGGGCATATCATATCATATTCATGCTTTCCAAAACCACTGACAAAGAAAGAATCTTGAGGGCAGTATAGAAAAAAATAAATGTCACCTACAATTGGTAGCCAATAAGACTAACCTTTGACCTTTGATTTCTTGGCATACCATGTAGGCAAGAAGACAATGGGAAAATATATATAAATGTTTTATAGATATATAAAAAACACCTTACAAGACGTCAAGGAAACCACAAACAAAATCATTAAGGAAAATGCAGACAATACTCCAGAAGAATTTTCAGGAAAGCAGCACAAGAGCAAAATGATAAAATAAATCCAAAAATCAAAACACCAAACTTACTGCTGTGGAGTTAAATCCAACTCATAGCCACCTCTCCTTGGGTTTCCAAGGTGGTATCACTACAGAAATAGATTTCCCGACCCTCCTTCCATGAAGTGGCTGGTGGATAGACAATTATATTCAAAAACAACAGTTAGAAATCCAGAATATTAATAATAAAATTATGGAGGCAGATAACACATTAGAAGGAAAGAAGAGTAGAGTTGAATAAACTGAAGAGTGATGTGGTGAATTAGAAGACAAATCTTGGCATAAATTTATATGAAGAAAAAATTAAAACCTAAAAGAATTATGAGGGGCACCATAAAGAGGAAAAAATTGTGTGTGATTGGAATTCCAGAACAGGAAGAGGCAAAGAAAACCACAGAGGAACTTGTTGAAGACTTGTTAGCAGAAAATTTCCCTAATATTATGAAACATCAAAAGCTATCCACCCAAGAAGCTCAACAAATCCCATATAGGTTAGACCCCAAAAGAAAGAAACAACAACAAAAATCTACTATCGAGTCAATTGTGCCAATTTTTGACTCATAAAGGCTCTATAGGAAAGAGTAGAATAGCCCCATCCTCATTTTTCTCCTTCAGAGTGTCTGGTGGATTCAATCACTGACCTTTTGGTTATTAGCCCAATGCCTTAACCTCTGTACCACCAGAGTTCCTTGAAAGTCACCAAGACATATCATATCAATTCATGCTTTCCAAAACTACAGACAAAGAAAAAATCTTGAGAGCAATTTTTTAAAAAATTAAATGTTACCTACAACTGGCAGCCAATTAGTCTAACCTCTGATTTCTTGGCATAAACCATGTAGGCAAGAATACAACAAGATAACATATATAAAACCTTGAAAGAAAAAAAAAATGCCAACCAAGAGTTATATATCCCACAACATTGTCCCTAAAATACAATGTTGAAATTGGGATATTTCAAGACAAACATAAATTAAAGGAATATGTAAAACCCAGAACAACCTTACAAGAAATACTAAAGCGAGTACTTCAGACTGACAACTAACAGCAGAACACAACAACCTAAGGTTAAGACACATGATAATATCACCCAAAAGTAAGCCCAGAAATGGATTTTTAAAATGAAAATAAGTTTAAAGGCTTAAAATAATGTATTCAGAGGCATCAATCTGTAAATGAAGACAATTACAAAGCAGAAAGAAGGAATGAATGGTATAAGTACATAACTTCCAAATGGAGAGGAAGTCAGGACAATATCATAATAGAACAGATTGTTTCAAACTTAGGAAGATAAATTTTAATTACAGAAGTAACCACAAAGAAAATTAATAATCCTTCTCACCAATATAAGAAAGATGAAAATCCACAAGGACTTAGCAAACACAAAATCAACAACAATTAAGAAAATGAAAAGAAAATTTGATAAAAATTAACTCAGCACAGAAAAATATATGGAACAAAGAAATCATCAATGCCACAATAAAAACACAGAAGAATGGTAGCAGTAAATTCATACCTATCATTAATTACACAGAATGTAAATGAGTTAAATACATCAGTCAAAAAACAAAGGGTAGTGGCAGAATCGATAAGCAAACATGAATAATCAATATGCTGCTTATAAGAAACTTACCTTAGACACAAAAATAAAAATAAATTAAAAATCAAAAGATGGAAAACTATATCAAGCTCATGGCAACCAAAAAAGAGCAAGAGCAGTAATATTAATTTCTGATAAAATAGACTTCAAGGTGAAAACCAGGATAGGAGAAAAAGAAGCATATAACAAGATCAAATGGTCCATTCTGTAAAAGGACATAACCATAATAAATAGCAATGCACTCAATGAAAGAGTCCCAAAATACATAAAGCAAACATGAACAGAGTTGAAAAGAGAAATAGACAATTCCACAATAATAGTAGGAGACATTAACACATGTTTTTTTATAAAGAACAGAACTAGAAAGAAACTCAGTAAAAATGCAGAAGTTCTCAACAACACAATCAACCAACTTGATCTCATAGAAATATACCAACAACAAAAACACACACAACAAAAATGCAGTGCAGTGAATCACTTAATATGGCCCTTCTAGACATTGTACTCCATTTTGTGATGTATTATAAATCCTAGTCACTATGCCTATTTAGGGTGGGATGCATCTTCAGTTCTGCCTTGCTGAAAGGTGTGACTCATGTCACCACTATTGGTTTCTGTGAAGGTATTTATAGGAATGTTCTGGGAAAGTTCTCTCTCTTGCTCAGTTCTGTGTTTGGTTTGTCAACATCTCACCCCTGGTCTTGAGATAGCAGCCATAATCTGATCTTCCAATTTGGGCTCACCAACCCCTGCAAGAACTTGAGTTGGAAGAATCCTCCAGATCTACCCACAGACCTGAGACCTGCTAGCCTGCCAGCCTCCCAGCCTCCATCACCATCACATGAGCCATTTCCTTTGTAGTTTGTGAGTTCTGTGAGACATTACAGAGCAATATGGAACCCTAAGGCAGGGGGGAGATTATTGTGGAGAGGAAGAGTTGATGTTCAAGATGATGGAATATCACGGCAGTTTGAAAAAGTTGAACATTTGGGACATCTTTAACTTCAACCTCATGGGACCAGCCTTGTGCTTATCTTTCTAAAAGAAATTATGCAAGCAAAAATGCAATACACATTGTTAGCAAGTGCACATGGATTACTCTGGAGAACAGACCTTATTTTACACCACAGAGTGAGTCTCAATGAATGTAAAAACATCCAAATAATACAACATATTTCCTCAGATCACAATAGTATAAAATTAGAAATTGATAATAGAAACATCATAGGAAAAATAAAATTAATGGAAACTGAAAAACATATTTCATAAAAATAACTGGGTAACAGAAGAAATAAAATGTGAAATGAAAATATTCCTAGAGGCAAATAAGAATGAAAATAAAACATACAAAAACCTTTGGGATACAACAAAAGCAGTATTCAGAGGTCGATTTATAGCAATAAAAGCACACATTAAAAAAAAAAAAAGAAAGAAGTAAAATTGATATTTCAGCCCAACAACTCCGACAACTAGAAAAAGAGCAGCAAAGAAAGCCTTGTTGTTGTTGTTGTTATGTGCCGTTGAGTTGGACCCAACTCATAGCATCCCTCCTTGGGTTTCCAAGGTAGTGTCACTACGGAAGTAGATTGCCCCATTTCCCTTCTGAGTAGTGGCTGCTGGGTTTGAACCACCAGCCTTCTGGTTAGCAGTCAAGAGCCTTAGGCATTACACTACCAGAGAGTCTCCAAAAGAAAGTAAATAGTAAAGATTAGAGCAGAAATAAAAGAAAAAGCAATAGAAAGAATAAATTAGAATAGATGTTGATTCCTATAAAAGATAAACAAAATTGAAAAACCACTAGACATTTTAACTAAGGAACAGAAAGAAGATGTAAACAGTATGAATAAGAAATGCAATGGGCAATGTAACAACAGAACCAACTGAAATAAAAAGAATAATAATAAAATACTATGAGGTTTTAAAACCCAGAAGAAATGGACAAATTTCCAGAAATGTATGACCTGCTTAAATTAACACAGTCTGAAGGAGAAAATTTGAGCAGGCCCAAAACTAAAGAAGAAATTGAACAGGTCATAAAAAACTGTCCCCTCTCCCACAAAAATAATCATAGCCCAGTCAGCTTCACTGGAGAATTCTATCAAACATTCAGAGAGGAGCTAACACCAATTCTACTCAAACTATTCCAGAACATAGAAAAGGATGGAACACTATCCAATTCATTTTATGAAGCAAGCAGAAAACTGATATAAAAAAAAACAAGCAAAGACACCACTAAAAAAGAAAATTACAGACCAAAATCCCTCATAAATATAGATAGAAAAATCATCAAAAATTCCTAGCCAATAGAATCTAACACACTATCAATAAGATAATACATGATGACAAAGGGAGACTTCACAACAGGTATGCAAAGATGGTTCAACATTATAAAAACAATCAGTATAATTTACTACATAAATAAAATAAAGGAAAAGAACCACATGATCATGTCAATCAATGCAGAAAAGTTGCTTTCTATAATCTAACACAGGCATACAGGACCCATCTCCAGAGTTAGGAAAGGAAGTGAGTGCCAGGGACAACAAAAGCAGCAGGATCTAGGTAAGGGACAGCAGACAGGACCCAGTCGCAGAGGCATGAAAGGCAGTGAGCACCAGGAAAGACAAAAGTGGCAAGATCCAGGTAGGAGTTACACAAGGGCAGGGTGGAGAGGTTTCCAACAGCTAAGGGAGATGAACTTGTCTGTCAGTTTGTCACACTGTGGTGGCTTATGCATTGCTGTGAGGCTTCAGGCTGTGCCACCAGTGTTTCAAAAGCTAGCAGGGTTGCACATGGTGCACAAGTTTCAACGCAGCTTACAGACTGTGACAGAGTAGGAAGAAGGAAGAGGTCATCCACTTCTCAAAGAATTGGCCAGGGAAAACCTTATGAATAGCAGAGAAATATTGATACATTACTAGGCAAGTTTATTAATAGCCTGGAAACATTGTCTGATATAGTGCAGGAAGATGAGCCCCTTAAGTCAAAAGGAACTCAACATACAACTGGAAAAGAGCTGCCTCTTCAGAGTAGAACCAACCTTAATGATATAAAATAAATCTTTCAGGAACTCCATTTGCTGATGTGGCATGACTCAAATTGAGGACAGACAGCTGCAGACATCCATTA
Organism: Orycteropus afer afer; assembly: GCF_000298275.1. NCBI lineage: Eukaryota > Metazoa > Chordata > Mammalia > Tubulidentata > Orycteropodidae > Orycteropus > Orycteropus afer. Next base: position 1,042,038 of record NW_006921895.1, on the reverse strand, counting down.
ATAATTGGAACATATTGTTGTTGTTGCTAGGTGCCGTTGAGTTGCTTCCGACTCATAGCGACCCCATGCACAGCTGAACAAAACACCGCTCAGTCCTGTGACAGCTCCATGATCCTTACTATACTTGAGCCCATTGTGGCAGCCATGTGTCAGTCCATATCATTGAAGGCCTTCCCCTCTTTCATCAACCCTCCACCTTACCAAACATGACATCCGTCTCCAGGGAATGGTCCCCTCTGACAACATGACCAAAGTAGGTGAGACAAAGTCTGACCGTCCTCGCTTCCAAGGAGCATGTTGGGCACACTTCCTCCAGGACAGATCTGTTAATTCTTTTGGCAGTCCATGGTACCTTCAGCATTCTTCACCAGCACCACAACTCAAAAGCATCAACTCTTCTTCGATCTTCTTTTTTCATTGTCCAGCTCTCACATGCATAAGAGGCAATTGGAAATATCATGGCCTGCGTCAGGCACACCTTAGTCCTCAAGGAGACATCCTTGCTCCTCAGCGCTTGAAGCAGTTCCTTTGCAGCAGACCTACCCAGTGCTACACGTAGTCTAATGTCCTGACTGCTGCTTCCATTGGACTCAATTGTAGAACCAAGCAACGTGAATCTTTGACAACCTCAAACTTTTCTGCTTTTATCGTGATGCTGCTTATTGGTCCGGTTGTGAGGATGTTTGTCTTCTTTATACTGAGATGCAATCCATACTGCAGACTGTGTTCCTCAATCTTCATCGGTAAGTGCCTCAAGTCATCCTCACTTTCAGCAAGCAAAGTTGTATCATCAGCATATGTCAGATTATTAATGATTCTTCCTCCAATCCTGATGCCAGGTTTTTCTTCATACAGCCCAGCTTCTCGAATTATTTGCTCAGCATATAGATTGAATAAATATGGGGACAGGATACAACCCTGATGCGCTCCCTTCCTGATTTTATTTTTTTTTTATTTATTTATTATTTATTTATTTATTTTTATTGTGATTTGGGTGAAAATTTACAGAGCAAATTCACTTTCCATACAGCAATTCACATACACTTTTGTCTCATGACAGTGACCACAATTTACCACAATGCAACAGATCCCCTCCCACTTCCTCCCCACAGTTACCTCTTCCCTGTGTCCATCCTTCCATGCACTCCTGCTCCCTGAGTTGTCTCCCAGTGCATAAGCAGCCCTTCTTCCTCTCATGCCTGTTCTCTGCAAGGAGTGTATCTACTTCAGGTAAATGTTCAACTTGTATGCCTATCTTTTGTTTGGCTGGAAATCACAGGTGTGGGTTCAATTCCAGACCTGAAGGGCAGCTAGGGCTATAGTCTCAGTGGTTCCACCAGGCTCTATCAGACCAGCAAACCTGGTCTCCCCCCCAACTTTTTTATTTTTTCTCCAAATGATTTTGAGATTTGTTCCACATTGTTCTCCCTCTCTATCAAGGATCTCCTACATAGATCCCCTTCCAAGTGGACAACAGTGGTAGCCAGGCACCATCTAGTTCTTTTGGTCTCATGGTCATATAGGGTACAAATCCGATGATGTACCAGTCGCTAGGACTAATTGTTTCCATGTCTTTTTGGTTTTCTTCATTCTTCTTTGCTCTGGATGAGAGACCCATCCTTGCATCTAGATGGCAGCTTGCTAGTTTATAAGATCCCACTCACTACTCGCCAAAGTAGGAGGTGGAACAATGTTTTGTATAGTATGTTATGCCAATTGAGCTTGATGTCCCCTGGCGACTACGGTCCCAAGCCCACAGGTTCAACTATTCAGTCCCTCTGGGTAGCTGGCTGTGACCAAGCAGTGACCACAACCTTGCCCCTTGTCAGCTCTACTATACACTTGGGAATTCTGATCATTCACATAAACTTATAGGACTATTGTCTGCCAACCCTATACATGTTCTTGGATACACTCCCCACTTCATAGACATACCTAATAGCTCAGCCTGTCCACCCATCTATCCACCCGTATACCTATCTATGTTTGCCTTCACTGACAATACAGTACTGTATGTGCAAAAGGGTTCATCTTTGTTGTTTGTACCTCCCATGTACCTCTCTATGTCTTTCTCTTCCTCAATGCCACCATACTGGTCACTCACATTTGATACATTGCCCTTCTCATCACCCAAATCAATACTTATCTCTATTTATCTAACAGTGTTCCTTCCCCTCCCCTCCCACTCCTGGTAACCAACAAAGAAATTTTTAAAATGGTAAAAGAAATTTTACCTCCATAGATGAATTTTTCCTTGACTTTTACAATAACAGACTAATACAATATTTTTCCTTTTCTGATTGATTTGTTCCACTCAGCATAATGTCCTCCAAGGTCATCCATGTTATGCTGTGTTTTGTAGATTCTACATTATTCTTTAGGGTTGCATAGTATTCCACTATGTGTATGTACCATAGTTTGGTTATCCATTCCTCAGGTGATAGACCCTAGGTTGTTTCCATCTTTTGCCTATTGTAAATTGTGCTGTAATGAACATGGGTTTACATATATCTGTTCTTGTCATGGCTCTCAGTTCTTTAGGATATATACTTAGTAATGGAATGGCTGGGTCAAATGGTATTTCTAATTCCAACTTTTGAAGGAATCGCCATGCTGCTTTCCACAATGGTTGTACCATTTACAGTCCCACCAGCAGCAGTATGAGAGTTCCAATCTCTCCACAACCTTGTCAGCATTTGTTATTTTCTGTCTTGTTGAACTTTGCTACCAGTGTTGGAGCAAGATGGTACCTCATGGTTGTTTTGATTTGCATCTCTCTAATAGCTAATGATCGTGAGCATTTCTTCATATTTTTGTTGGCCTCTTGAATATCCTCCTTGGTGAAGTGTCTATTCATGTCTTTTGCCCATTTTTTAATTGGATTGTTTGTCTTTTTGTTATTGAAGTGTTGGAGTTTTCTATAAATTCTAGAGATAAGTTCCTTGTCAGATATATCATTACCAAATATTTTTCCCAATCTGTAGGTTATCTTTTGACTTGTTTGGAGAAATCTTTGGAAGCACATAAATATTTAATTTTTAGAAGGTCCCAATCATCTGGTTTCTCTTCTGCTCTTTGTGCATTTTGAGTGATGATTGATAGTCTATTTATGCCATATATTAGGACCCCTAAATTTGCCCCTGGATTTTCTTTGAGGAGCTCTATAGTTTAAGGTTTCACATTTAAGTCTTTGATCCATCTGGGGTTCATTTTTGTGTATGGTATGATGTACAGATGTTGTTTCATTTTTCTGCAAATGGATCTCCAGTTTTGCCAGTACCTTTTATTAAACAAACATTCTCTTCCCCATTTAATGGATTTTTGCCCTTTGTCAAAGATCAGCTGACTATAGGTCAACGGATCTATTTCCGGGTTCTCAACTTTATTCCATTGGTCTATGTATCTGTTATTGAACCAATACCAGGCAGTTTTGACTACTGTGGCTGTATAGTAGGTTTTGAGATCCAAAAGGATGCCACCCTGATGCACTCCCTTCCTGATTTTTAAACCATGCAGCCTCCCCTTGTTCAGTTTGAATGACAGCATCCTGGCCAAGGTACAGGTTCCTCATGAGTACAATCAAGTGCTCAGGAATTCCCATTCTTCTCAATGTTATTCATAATTTTTCATGATCCACACAATCAAATGCCTTTGCATAGTCAATAAAGCACAAGTAAACATCTTTCTGGTATTCTTTGCCTTGAGCCAAGATCCATTTGACAGCAGCTATGATATCCCTTGTTCCACATCCTCTTCTGAATCCAGCTTGCACCTCTGGAAGTTCTTTGTCAATATACTGCTGCAATCATTTTTGAATTATTTTCCGTAAGATCTTACTTGCGTGTGATATTAATGATATTATTCTATAATTTCCACATTCTGTGGGATCACCTTTCTTTGGAATGGGTACAAATATGTATCTCTTCCAGTCAGTTGGCCAGGTAGCTGTCTTCCAAATCTCTTGGCATAACCGAGTGAGTGCCTCCAGTGCAACATCCATTTGTTGAAATATCTCTATGGGTATTCCATCAATTCCTGAAGCCTTGTTCTTCGCCAATTGCTTCAATGCAGCTTCGACTTCCTCCTTCAGTACCATTGGTTCTAGATATCTGCCACCTCCTGAAATGGATGGAGATCGACCAGTTCTTTATGGTACAGTGATTCTGTGTATTCCTTCCATTTTGAAGTTCCCAGCATCATTCAATATTTTGCCCATAGAACCATTCAATATTGCAACTCGAGGCTTAAATTTTTTCCTCAATTCTTTCAGCTTGAGAAATGCTGAGCATGTTCTTCCCTTTTGGTTTTCCAACTCCAGGTCTTTGCACATTTCATTATAGTAATTGGCTTTGTCTTCTCAAGTTGCTCTTTGAAATCTTACGTTCAATTCTTTTATCTTGTCATTTCTTCCATTTGCTAATTGGAATATAGAATGTACAAAGTATGAATCTAGAAACACTGGAAGTTGTCAAAAATGAAATGGAACACAAAGATTGATATACTAGGCATTAGTGAGCTGAAATAGACCACTTTGGGCCATTTTTAATAAAACAACCATATGATCTACCATGCCAGAAATGACAATTTGAAGAGGAATGCCATTTATCATCGCAAAGGGTGTTTCAAAATCTGTCCTGAAGTACGATGTTGTCAGTGATAAGATAATATCCATATACCTACAAGGAAGACCAGTTAATACTACTACTATTCAAATTTATGTAGCAATCACCTAAGCCAAAGATGAGGAAATTGAAGATTTTTATCAATGTCTGCAATTTGAAATTGACTAAATGTGCAATCAACATGTGTTAATTATCACTGATGACAGGAATGCAATAGTTGGAAACAAAGAAGAATCACTGTTAGCTGGAAAATTTGGCCTTTGGTGAGAGAAATAACGCTGGAGATAGGATGATAGAATTTTGCAAGACCAATGACGTATTCATTACAAATACCTTTTTTCAACAACACAGATGGTGACTATACATGTGGACTTCACCAGAAGGAGTACACAAGAATTGGATTGACTATATCAGTGGCAAGAGGTGATGGAAAAGCTCAATATCTTCAGCCAAAACAAGGCCAGAAGCTGATTGTGGAACAGATCATCAACTGCTTATATGCACATTCAATTTGAAGTTGAAGACAATTAAAACAAGCTCATGAAAACCAAAATATAACCTTGAATAAATTTTTGTTGTTAGATGCCATCAAGTTGTCTTCAACTCATAGCAACCCAATGCACAGCAGAACGATACACTGGCAGGTCCCAAGCCAGCTCCTCAATCCCTGCTATACTTGAGCCCATCACCACAGCCACTGTGTCAATCCATCTTGTTGAGGGCCTTCCCCTCTTTTGTCGACCTTCCACCTTGCCAAGTATGACATCCTTCTCCAGGGAATATTCCTTTCTGATAACATGACCAAAGTAGGTGAGAGGAAGTCTGGCCATTCTCGCTTCCAAGGAGATTTCTGGATGTACTTCCTCCAGGACAGATTTGTTAGTTCTTTTAGCAGTCCATGGTACTTTCAGCATTCTACACCAGCACCAAAACTCAAAAGCATCAATTCTTTGTTCTTCCTTTTTCATTGTGAACTCTCACATGCATATGAGGCAATTGAAAATATCTTGGGTTGTCAGGCACACCCTAATCCTGAAGGAGACATCCTTGCTCTTCAGTACTTGAAAAAGGTCTTTTGCAGCCAACTTGCCCATTGCTATATGTTGTCTAATACCCTGACTGCTGCTTCCATTGGCATCGTTTGCAGAACAAAGTAATATGGAGTCTTTGACAATGTCAATCTTTTCTCCATTTTTCATGATGCTGCTTATAGGTCCATTTGTGAAGATTTTTGTTTTCTTTATATTGAGATGTAATCCATATTGAAGACTGTATTCTTGAATCTTCATCAAGTGCTTCAAGTCATCCTCACGCTCAGCAAGCAAATTTGTGTCATCAGCATATTGCAAGTTGTTAATGATTCTTCCTCCAATTCTGATGTCATATTCTTCTTCATATAATCCAGTTTCTTGGATTATTTGCTCAGGATACAGATTGAATAAGTATGGTGAAAGAATACAACCTTGACATATTTTAAACCATGCAGTGTCCCCTTATTCTGTTCAGACAACAGCCTCCTAGTCTACGTACAGTTTCCTCATGAGTACATTTAGTTGTTCTGGAATTCCCATTCCTCTCAATGTTATCTACAGTTTTTTATGGTCCACACAATCAAATGCTTTTGCATAGTCAATAAAACACAAATAAACATCTTTCTGGTATTCTTTGCTGTGAGCCAAGATCCATCTGACATCAGCAATGATATCCCTTGTTCCACGTCCTCTTCTGAATCCAGCTTGCACCCCTGGAAATTCTCTGTCAATATACTGTTGCAACTGTTTTAAATTATCTTCAGTAAGATTTTACTTGTGTGCGATATTAATGGTATTGTTTGATAATTTTCACATTCTGTGAGATCACCTTTCTTTGGAATGGGTACAACTATAGATCTCTTCCAGTCAGTTGGCCAGGTAGCTGTCTTCCAAATTTCTTGTCATAACCGAGTGAGTGCTTCCAGCGGGGCATCTGTTTGGTGAAATATCTCAATGGGTATTCCATCAATTCCTGGAGCCTTGTTCTTCACCAATTACTTCAGTGCAGCTTTGATTTCTTTCTTCAATATCATTGGTTCTTGATCATATGCCACCTCCTGAAATGGATGAAAATCTACTAATTCTTTTTGGTACAGTGACTGTGTATTCCTTCCACCTTTTTTTGATACTTCTTGCATCATTCAATATTTTGCCCATAGAATCTTTCAATATTGCAACTCAAGGCTCAAATTTTTTCCTCAGTTCTTTCAGTTTGAGAAATGCCAAGTGTGTTCTTCCCTTTTGGTTTTCTAATTCCAAGTCTTTGCACATTTTGTTATAGTAATTGGCTTTGTCTTCTTGAGTTCCTCTTTGAAAACTTCTGTTCAGCACTTTTATCTTGTCATTTTTTCCATTTGCTTTGGCTACTCTCTGCTCAGGGGTAAGTTTCAGAGTCACTTCTGTCATCTATTTTTGGTCTTTTCTTTCTCATCTTTTTAATGACTTCTTGCTTTCTTCATGGATGATATTCTTGATTTCATCCCATCATTCTTCACATTTTCAGTCATTGGTGTTCAACACATCGAATCTATTCTTTAGATGGTCTCTAAATTCAGGAGGGATATATTCAAGTTCATATTTTTGCTCTTGTGGACTTGTTTTAATTCTTCAACTTCAAGTTGAACTTCCATATAAGCAGTTGATGGTCTGTTCCACAATCAGTTCCTGGCCTTGTTTTGGCTGGAGATATTGAGCTTTTCCTTTGCCTCTTGCCACAGATGTAGTCACTGATTCCTCTGTATTCCATCTGGCAAAGCCCATGTGTATAGCTGCAAGCCCATGTGTATAGCTGCCATTTGTTTTGTTGTGAAAAGATATTTGCAATGAATAAGTCATTGGTCTTGCCTGATACTATCATGCGCTCTCCAGTATTATTTTTGTCACCAAGGCCAAATCTTCCAACTACTGGTAATTCTTCTTTGTTTCCAACTGTTGCATTACAGTCACAAGTGATAATTAACAGATCTTGATTGCACGTTCGGTCAATTTCAGGCAGCAGCAGTTGATAAAAATCTTCAATTTCCTTATCTTTGGCTTTGGTCATTGTGCCGGTTGCCTAGTGGAACTCTGACAAGAATATACCACAAATGGGATGGCCTTAAAAAGCAGGAGTTTATTCTCTTACAGTTTGAAGGCTTTAAGTCCAAGTTCAAAGTGCCAGGCTGTGAAGGCTGGGTGAAAGCCCCTCAAACTTGGGATCCAGCTGTGCCTTCTCCCTCTGATCCATTGGAGCTAGAGGCATTTCTTCACTCAGACAACTGCTGGCTGGTGAGGCTGAGAAGCCCAAGGTTGACAAGTAAAAAAGCACAGTCCCTTTGTTACCAAACCACATGGTGGACCATTAATTTAAGTCCACTGTAAGTCCCAAGGTTGGCAGAGCATGGCAGGCTGCTGAACAACAACATGGCTACATGCAGAGTCCAAGCGTGTCATAAGCTAGAAACCGTTCCCAAGGCTTCTCCTTAAATAAGCAGACCACATCCCAAAGGCAGCTACTCAGCTGCTTGTGATAGATCCCACCATGGAGTTGATTGCCAGTCTCATCATGGGGAATAACTGCTACCAGCTTCCCAACCACTCAACCAGGCCCAGCCACGTTGACACATAAACATAACTACCACAGTGGTAGGTGCATAAATATGAGTAATACTCGTATTAACTTGTGTTCCTTATAGACATATGGATATTATCTTATCACTGACAGCATTCTACTTAAGGACAGATCTTGAAATATCCTTTGTGATGATGAATGCCACACCATTCCTCTTCAAAGTGTCATTCCCGGCATAGTAAATCATATGGTTGTCTGATTCAAAATGGCCAAAACCTGTCCACTTCAACTCACTAATGCCTAGGATATCAGTCTTTATGCATTCCATTCCATTTTTTACAACTTCCATTTTTTCTAGATTCATATTCTGTACATTTCATGTTCCGATTATTAATGAATGTTTTCATCTGTTTCTCCTCAATTTGAGCCGTACCACATAAGCCAATGGAGATCTCAAAAGCTTTACTTTATCCTTATCAGTAAGGTTGGTTCTACTCTGATGATGCAGTTCTTTCCCACTCCTCTTTTGAGAGCTTTCCGACCTAAGTGGCTTGTCCTACACTCTATCAGATAGTGTTTCCAGGCTATTCATATAGTTGCCTTATAATGTAACAGACAGTGTTTCTCTGCTATTCATAAGGTTTCCCCTGGCCAATTCTTTGATAAGTGGATGGCCTCCTCCTTCTTCCTAGTCTGGCTCAGTCTACAAGCTGCACCGAAACCTGTGCACCATGTGCAACCCCGTTGGCATTTGAAAAACCAGTGGCACAGCCTTAAGCCTCACAGTGACACACCACCAGGGCATGACAAACTGACAGACAATTTGGTCTCCCTTAGCTTTTTGAAACATGTCCACCCTCCCCTTACTAGGATCCCTCCTGCTTGGTCACTGTGTCCTGGATGCACTGGCTTTCCTTTCCTTTCCCCTCCACCTTCTGTGTGGCTTGGGGGTTGGGGCCTGGGTTACTTCCCTTACCTGGATGCCTCTGCCAATTGCTTGCTCTCTCTTGTATGGCCTTGCTTTCCTTTCCTTTCCTATCCCCTCTGCTTTTCCTGATGCTTGGGGGTTGGGTGTGGGTCCCTTCTCTGACCTGCATCTCTCTGTTGTTTGCTTGCTATGTCCTGGATGCCATGACAATCCTTTCCTTTCCCATCCACTATTTCTGCCACTTGGGGCCTGGGTCCCTCCCCTTACCTGGGTACCTTGAATATATCCTTCCTGAATTTAGAGAAAAGAGTTGATGCATTGAACACCAATGACAGAAAATCAGAAGAATTATGGTATGGCTTCAAGAACATCATCCATGAAGAAAGCAAGAGGTCATTAAAAACATGAGAAAGAATTAAAAAACAAAATGGATGTCGGAAGGGACTCTGAAACTTGTCCTTGGGTGAAGAGTAGCTAAAGCAAATGGAAGAAATGACAAGATAAAAGAGCTGAAAAGAAGATTTCAAAGATCAGCTCAAGCAGACAAAGCCAATTACTATAATGAAATGTACAAAGACCTGGAGTTAAAAAACCAAAAGGGAAGAATACATTTGATATTTCTCCAGCTGAAAGAACTGAGGAAAAAACTTAAGTTTGAGTTGCAATGTTGAAAGATACTGTGGGCAAAATATTGAATGATGCAGGAAGCATCAAAAGAAAATGAAAGGAATACACAGAGTCACTGTACCAAAAAAGAATTGGTTGATCTTCATCCATTTGAGGAGGTGGTATATGATCAAGAACCAATGATACTAAAGGAAGAAGTCGAAGCTGCACTGACAAAATTGGTGAAGAACAAGGTTCCAGGAATTGACAGAATACCCATTAAGATGTTTCACCAAATGGAAGTCCCACAGGAGGCATTCACTCAGATATGCCAAGAGATTTGGAAGACAACTACTTGGCTGACTGACTGAAAGAAATCCATATTTGTACCCATTTCAAGGAAAGGTGATCCCATAAAATGTGTAAATTATCCAACAATATCATTAATATTGCATGCAAGTAAATTCTTACTGAACATAATTCAAAATGGTTGCAGCAGTATATTGACAGAGAACTTCCAGAGGTGAAAGGTGGCTTCAGAATAGAATGTGGAATGAGGGATATAATTTCTGAGGTCAGATGAATCTTGTCTCAAAGCAAAGAATAGCAGAAAGCTGCTTACTTATGTTTTATTGAATATGCAAAAGCATTTGATTTTGTGGATCATAACAAATTGTGAATAACATTGAGAAGAATGAGAATTACAGAACACTTAATTGTACTCATGAGGAACCCATGCATAGACAAGGAAGCTGTCGTTTGAACAGAATAAGGGCACATTATGTGATTTAAAATCAAGAAGATGGTACATCAGGATTGAATCATGTCACCATATTTATTCAATCTATATGCTGAGAAAATAATCCAAGAAGCTGGACTATATGAAGAAGAATGTGGCATTCGGATTGGAGGAAGAATCATTAAAAACCTATGATATGCTGATGATACAACTTCGCTTGCTGAAAATGAGGATGACTTGAAGCACTTACTGATGAAGATTGAAAAATACAGTCTGCAGTGTGGATTACATCTCAATATAAAGAAAACAAAAATCCTCACAACTGGACCAACAAGCAGCATCATGATAAATGGAGAAAAGTTTGAAGCTGTCAAAGACTTCACATTGCTTGGTTCTTCAATAGACACCAATGGAAGTAGCAGTCAGCACATCAGATGACGTAAAGCACTGGCCAAATCAGCTGCAAAGGACCTCTTTCAAGTACTGAGGAGAAAAGATATCTCCTTGAGGACTAAGGTATGCCTGACACAAGCTATGATATTTTCAATCACCTCATATGCATGTGAGAGCAGGACAATGAATAAAGAAGACCAAAGAAGAGTCAATGCTTCTGAGTTGTGGTGTTGGCAAAGAATTCTAAAAGTACCATGGACTGCTAAAATAACTAACAAATCTGTCCTAGAAGAAGTGCATCTGGAATGCTCCTTGAAAGCGAGAATGGGCAGACTTCATCTCAACTACTTCGGTCATGTTATCAGAAAGGACCATTGCCTGGAGAAGGATGTCATGATTGGTAAAGTGGAGGGTCTATGAAAGAGGAGAAGGCCCTCAATGAGATGGATTAACACAGAGGCAGCAGTGATTGGCTCAAGTATAGCCAGGAATGTGGAGCAGGTGCAGGACAAGATGGTGTTTCATTCTGCTTTACATAGGGGCACTATGAATTGGAGACAACTTAATGGAATCTAGCAACAACATAATCTAACACAAATTCCTGATAAAAATGCTCAGCAAAATAGGAATATAAGGGAAACTCCTCAACATAATTAATGGCATATGCAATCTACTTCCATAGAGATACCAACTTGGAAACCCAAGGAGGGATTTGACTCTATAGCAGTGAGTTTTGTTTTTCTTTTGGTTTACTCAAAAACAGTGTCCAACATTATTCCCAATGGAGAGAGACTGAGTGCTTTCCCCCTTGTGAATGGGAACCAAATAAGGATACCCTCTATCACCACTTTTCCTCAACATTGTATTGGAAGTCCTAGCCAGGGTAATAAGGCAAGAAAGCAAAATAAAAGTCATCAAAATTGTTAAGGCAGAAGTAAAACTATCCATATTTGCAGATGATATTATCTTATACATAGACTATCTCAGACACTAAACAAGAAAACTCCTGGCACTAATTGTAAGATTCAGCAAAGTGACAGGTACAAGATCAATATACAAAAATCATTTGGATGCTCTACACTAACAGACAGAACTGTAACAAATAAATAAGGGAAACAATTTATAAAAGCTACCAAAAGATTTGAATTCTTAAGAATAAACATAACCTGAGATACAGAAGACTTATATAAAGAAAACTACAAAAAAAAACTTTAAGAAGAAACTAAAAGAGATTACATAAATGTAAAAACATATCATACTCATAGACAGTAAGACTTGACATTGTGAAAATGTCAATATTGCACAAAGTGATCAACAGATATGATGGAATCCTGACCCAGATTCCATCAACGTTGTTTAAGGAGATGGAAAAATCAATCATAATTTTATATAGAAAAAGAACTCAGAAAAGCAAAACACTACAGCAGAAGAGAAAAATCCAGGGGGACCAGGACAGAGAGAGGAAGCAGCCCCAGGGATCCAGATAAGGGGAGGGACCCAGGCCATTCCCCTCAACTAGCAGAAAAGCAGACAAAAGGAGAGAAAAAGACAGGAGGACAAGGGCAGAGTGAGGAAGCAGCTGTAGGGATCCAGGTAAGAGGAGAGACACAGGCCGTGCCCCCCAACCAGCAGAAAAGTGGGGGAAAAGAGCGAAAAAGTCAGGGGGACCAGGACAGAGCGAAGAGCAGCAGCAGGGATCCAAATAAGGGAAGGGACACAGGCCCCACCCCCAAGTGGCAGGAGAGAGGCAGGGATCCATGTAAGGGGAAGTTGGAGAGGTTTTGAACAGCTAAGGGAGACAAACTTGTATGTTGGTTTGTCTTATTGTGGTGGTGTGTTGCTGTGAGTCTTGAGGCTGTGCCACCAGTGTTTCAAACCCAGCGTGGTTGCACATGGTGCACAAATTTCAATCCAATTTACAGATTGCAATAGACTAGGAAGAAGGAAGAGGTCATCCACTTCTCAAAGAATTGGCCAGGGAAAACCTTATGAATAGCAGAGAAACACTGTCTGATACATTACTGTGCAACTTTATGAATAGCCCAGAAACATTGTCCAATACACTGTAGGATGATGAGCCACTTAGGGTCGGAAGGTTCTCAAAACACAACTGGGAAAGAGCTGCATCATTAGAGTAGAACCAGCCTTACTGATATGGATAAGGCAAAGCTTTTGAGACCTCCATTTGCTGATGTGGCATGACTCAAATTGAAGACAAACAATCCATTAATAATCAGAACATGTGTTGTGTTGTTGTTATGTGCCACTGAGTCAGACCCAACTCATAACGACTCCGCTTTGGGCTTCCAAGGTGGTATCACTACAGAAGTAGATTATCCAACCTTCCTTCTGAGGAGTGGCTGGTGGGTTTGAACCACCAGCCTTCTGGTTAGCAGCCAAATGCCTTAGGCATGGCACTACCAGAGCACCTAATCAAAACATGGAATGTATGAAGTATGAATCTAGGAAAAATAGACATTGTCACAAATGAAATGGAACACATAAAGATTGATATCCTAGGCATTAGTGAGCTGAAATGGACTAGTTTTGGCCATTTTGAATCAGATAACCATATGATCTAGTATGCTGAGAATGACAATTTGGAGAGAAATGGGACATCATTTATCATCACAAAGGATGTTTCAAGATTTGTTCTGAAGTACAATGCTGTCAGTGATAGGATAATGCCCATATGCCTACAAGGAAGACCAGGATCTCTGGAAGAAGTGCAGCAGAAATGCTCCTTGGAAGCGAGAATGGCCAGACTTAATCTCCCCTACCTTGGTCATGTTATCAGAAGGGACCATTCCCTGGAGAAGGATGTCATGCTTGGTAAGGTGGAGGGTTGATGAAAGAGGGGAAGGCACTCAATGAGATGAATTGACACAGTGGCTGCTACAATGGGCTCATTATAGCGAGGATCATTAGCTGATGTAGGACCAGATGGTGTTTTGTTGTGCTGTGCCTAAGGTCCCTATAAGTCGGACACAACTCGACGGCACCTAACATCAACAACAACAGCAGAAAATCAAAGTAAGAGTTTTCACACTTCCTAATCTCAAAACCTACTGTACAGTCACAGTAGTCAAAACAGCCTGGTATTAGAACAATGACAGACACACAGACAAATGGAACAGAATTGAGAATGCAGAACTAGACCCATTCATCTATAGACAGCTGAATTTTGACAAAGGGCTGAAATCCATTGAAAAGGGAAAAGGCAATCCCTTTAACAAATGATTCTTTCAAAACTGGATATCCATTTGCATATAAACGAAGAAGCCCCATACCTCAACCATATACAAAAGATACCTCATGATATTGATCAAAGGCCTAAATGCAAAACCTAAAACTATAAAGATCATCAAAGGAAAAATAAGAACTAACTTAGGGGCCCCAACTTATGCTACAAATAGACTATCAAACGTAACTAAAAGTGTGTAAACAGTAGAAGATAAACAAGATGACTCTGATCTTCTAAGAATTAAATTCTTATTTGTATCAAAAGACTTCATTGTAAAAGAGAGAACCTACAGATTGGAAAATAGTATTTTGTAATGACACATCCAACAATGGGCTAATTTTTAAGATTTATAGAAAACTTCAACATCTCATCTCAACAACAAAAAGACAAAAAAATCCAATAAAAAGAGGGGAGGACATGAACAGATACTTAACCAAAGAAGATATTCTGGTGGCCAACAAACACATGAAGAAATGCTTGTGATCATTAGGCATTCCCCAATCTCCACTGCCATCAAGTTGATTGTGACTCACAGTGACCCTATAGGAAAGAGTAGAACTGCCCAATAGGGTTTCCAAGGTTGTAAATCTTTATGGAAGCAGATTGCCTCATTTTACCCCTATGGAACAGGTGGTGGGTTCAACCTGCTAAGCCCTTGTTTCTCAGCTCAGTGCTTTAGTACCATGACACCAGATCTTCTTCATTAGCTCTTAGAGAGATGCAAATCAGAACAACAATGACCTATCATTTCTCTCCAGCAATAATAGAAAGTTCAACAAGACAGAAAACAGCAAAGGCTGGTGAGATTATGGAGAGTTAGGAACTCTCATACATAAATGGTGGGACTGTAAAATGGTGTAAACACTGGGGAAAATGGTATAGCATGTCCTTAAAAAGTGAAAAATAGAAATGCCATTTGATCCAGCAATCTCACTATGAGATCTCTGTTCTAAAGAAATGAGAGCTTCTCTCCTCATCCCAAGCAAAAAGTGAAGAAAACAAAAAATTCATGGTAACAATTAGTCCTAGAGACTGGTACACCATTTGATCTGCAGCCTATAAGACTATGAGACCAGAAGAACTAGATGATGCCCAGCTACTACTGTCAACCACTTGGAAGAGGATCTATGTAGGAGATCCTGGATAGAGAGGGAGAACAATGTGGAAAACTCAAAATCATTTGGAAAAAAAAAAAAAGGTGGGGGCCAGGTTTGCTGGTCTGATAGAGCCTGGTGGAACCACTGAGACTATAGCCCCTAGCTGTCCTTCAGGTCTGGAATTGAACCCACACCCGTGGTTTCCAGCCAAACAATATACAGGCATATGAGTTGAACATTTACCTGAGGTAGATACGCTCCTTGCAGAGAACAAGCATGGGAGAAAGAAGGGCTGCTTATGCACAGGGAGACAGTTCATGGGGCAGGAGTGCATGGAGGGATGGACACAGGGAAGAGGTAACTATCAGGAGGAAGCAGGAGAAGAGATGTTGCATTGTGGTAAATTGTGGTCAATGTCATGAGACAAAGTGTATGTGAACTGCTGTATGGAAAGTGAATTTGCTATGTAAATTTTCACCCAAATCACAATACAAAAATAAAGAAAGAAAAATAAAAGAAAAAGAACATCCAGCATTCTCCTTAGAAGCAGGAATCATGAGACTTCATCTCACATACTTTGGAGATGTTATCAGGAAGGACATCATGCTTGGTAAAGCAGACGGGCAGAGAAAATGAGAAAGACCCTCAATCAGGTGGATTGACACAGTGGCTGCATCAATGGGCTCAAGCAGAGCACCAATTGTGAGGACGGGGTAAGACTGGGCAGTGTCACATTCTGTTGTACTTAGGGTCACAATAAGTTGGAAGCAACTCTATGACATCTAATAGCATCATTATGGCTTTTCTAAAATGTCTTATAGTTGGGCTCATAAAATATAAAGAAGCCTAGCTTCTTTCATTTAGCAATGTATATTCCCTGTTCCTCTGTATCTTTTAATAGCTTTCTTCTATGAACATAAGCTTGGAAGTTCATTTCTTCCTATTGCTTGATAACACTACATTGTGTGGATGTACCACAGTTTGCTTGCTCATCAACCTACTGAAGAACATCTTCATTACTTCCAATTTTAGGTAGTTATGAATAAATCTTGTGCATACATTTTTTTTCTCCAGAATTTTGTGTACATGTAAGTTTTCAACTATTTGAGTAAGTATTTAAGAGCATGATTTTTGGATGGTATGATAATCTGTATTTAGCTTTATAAAGAAATGCCAGATGGGCTTGCTGGGTGGGTATATCATTTTGAATTCTCATCACCAATGAATGCGAGTTTCTGTTGTTTCACATACATGTCAGCATTTGAAGCTGTCAGTGTTTTGGATGTTAGCCATTCTTAGAGATGTAAAATGTTATCTCATTGTTGTTTTGATTTGTAATTCACTAGTGGCATCTAAGGGAGCTCTAGTAGCATAGTGCCTAAAGCACTTAACTGCTAACCAGAAGGCTGGTGGTTCAAACTCACCAGCCACTCATTGGAAGGAAGGTTGGGCAATCTACTTCCGTAGTGATACTACCTCAGAAACCCAAGGCAGGATCACTATGAGTTGGGTCTGACTCGACACCACATGAAACAACAACAACATCTCTTCTTTAGTAAGGTGTTTGTTCAGATCTTGTGCCCATTTTGTAATTGTGTTGTATATTTTCTTAGTTTTTTTTTTTTTTTTCTTCCTATCTCTTCCTGCTTCTTAGTTTCATCACTGGGCAAATGCTGCCCTTTTGATCTCATATGGTTGATTGTTCTAATGAGTATATACCTCCCTGATACTATTGTTCATCTTGTAGTCCTGTCTGCCTTTTGGCTGAAAGTTGAGCCATGAAGGTGAGTTCAATTCCAGGTTTGTTTTCTTGTTGATGAGTCTCTCTTTTTGACAGCTTTATTGGGATATAATCTATATATGTAAGTTTCAATTTTTAAAGTGTACAATTCAATTGTGTTTGCAAAGATGTGCGATCCTCAAAAAACTCTAATTTTAGGACATTCTCACCTAAAAGGAGATCATTGGCAACCATTTACCAAACCCACACCCCTAGGCTTAAGGAAAATCTACTTTCTGTCTCTATAAATTTGCCTGTTCTGACCCATTCATATAAATGACATTATTTGATATGTCACCTTTTCTGACTAGCTTCTTTCACCTATCCTAATGATTTTGAGACTCATTCATGTGTAACATGTATTAGCACTTCATTTCATTGTCAAATAATATTCTGTTGTATGGCTATACCACATTGTGTTTAGCCTTCATCAACTGATGGACATTTCAGTTGTTTCTACTTTTTGACTACCATGGATAATATTCAATGACATAAGTTTATAGATTATGTTTGTGGACATATGTTCACATTTATTCTGGGGAATACATAGGAATGGAATTGCTAGGACATATGGTAACTGTGTTAACTCTATGTGTGGCAGTTTGAGAAACTTCCAAACTATTATCCAACATGTCTGCATCATTTTACATTCACAACTGCATTGCATAAATGTACCAGATTTCTACAACCATGCTCATACTGGCTATTGTCTTTTCTTTTATTATTATTACAGGCATTCTGTTTATGAAGCCACCATGTTATTGTGGTTTTTATTTACTTTTCACTAATGACTGATGATATTGAACATCCTCTCTTGTGCTTGTTGTCTATTTGTATATCTTCTTAGGATAAATGTCTATTCGAATCCTGTATACATTAACGGAATTATTTGTTTTGCTACACCCACTCCTCACTGACCAACTATCTTGTTATCTGATGTTTTGCATTTACAACAATAGTCAAAAATCTGCTATCTGATGATTTTGCTCATTAACAACATACATCAGCCAGTGATGAATGCTGAGATGAGATGTGAGAGTGACACTGGCTGTGATGCTTAAGGTTTATGTGTCAACATGCTTGGGTCATGATTCTCAGTGGTTTGGCAGAGATATAATGATGTAGTCATCCTCCATTTTGTGATCTGATGTGGTCATCCTCTATTTTTGCATAACGCCTATTTTTACCTAAAGCATAATGCATGTCCTGGTCTTTGGAACCTAACTATGTCAGTAAGTGTGGAATAGGTGTATTTAGTTGTAAGGGCTCTTTATATATTCTGGTTACAATTTCCTAATCAATATATAATCTTTCAAATATGTTCACTCAGGCTGTGAGTTGCTTTTTCACTTTGTTGATTATGTAGCTTGACTACATAAGTAAGAGTAAGAAACAAATACCTTGTAGTGAGAACTCTCACAACTAGAGCTTTGAAATATTTCATTCTAGTTCAACTCCTTCCTGAGAATTTGCATTTTCACCCCAGATATCCTGAACCAGAATCTACATTTTAATAAGATTTGCAGGCACTTATTATAGATCCCCAGGTGATTCTTATATTTACCTAAAAGACAGCTGTGAATTCTGTTAAAAGGTAGATTTCTGATTCAGTATATCTGGGGTGGAAATGCAAGTTCTCATCAGGGAGTTGAACTGAAATGATCCAGTTTGAAGTTCTGTTCCTAATAGTTCTAGTGAAAATTCCAGGCCTGCGTCTTAGTAATATGGATTAGGTCACATGTCCCTTCTTGAACCAATTACTGTGGCCAGGGTTGCTTACTGTTTCCAGATTAAGAGGATGAGATCTACACCAATCAAACCAGATGGGCTAAGAGTTTTCAAGAGCTCTATCCAAAAGAAAGAAATGGAAAAGAAAGAAACTGAATGTTGGGAAGAGAAAAGCATCAATAACTCTTCAGTGCCTGACACTGAAGCAAAATGTCTGACTAGCCAAATGAATAAAGTAAAATTAGACATAATTGATGTCAGGGAAGCAGGTGATAAAGAAAAAGAGGAAAGTGGAGCTGCTTGACTGCATGAATGAACTTGGTCTTGAGTCCATTCCTGTCATTTACTAGGCAAAGGAGCTCTGGTGTCATAATGGGTAAGACATTTGGCTGCTAACCAGAAGGCCAATGGTTCAAATTCATCAGCTGCTCCACAGGAGGAAGATGAGGCAAACTACTTCCTCAAAGATTTACAGCCTTGCAAAACCAATGGGTTCACTATGAGTCAGAATTGATGACATGACAGTGGGTTCAGTAGATAACCATAGGTTACTTAAATGCCTTGAACTTCATTTTTTTTTTCACCTGTTAAATTGTAATACTAATCTCTAACAGCCAGGGATTTTGTAAGACAGATGTACTGAGAAATATAAAGTACCTAAAATCTGGCTGGCAAAGAGTAGAATGGAACTTTTTAATTTCTTCCAACTCCCTTTTACTTCCAAACTATGCCAGTGCCTGTATGTCAATACTTACCTCTTCATTCTTTGAGGTTGGGACTACTTAGAGTTGTCTGGATTCTGAAGTACTATATTACCAATTATTTTTCTACTGAAATCTGATCATCTGCCAATTATGTAATTATGAGAAAGAAAGAAAAGAGGACTGATTTTTTTTTTTTTTTAATGGGAAAAATGATGGTATGAGTCAGGAGAAGTTGACAGGTATATTATATGCTCTCCTTTCTACACCACCCAGTGGATCCTTGAGCCTATAATATCCTTTCTATTCAATTCACACCTGGTTCTCAGGGAGCTGTAGCTCAGAGTTAGCACAATGAACTTGGCTGTATTGTTCTGTGTTATTTCCTGCTGCCCTTGCCTGAAACCACATTTCAATCAATTTCTAATGTCAGCGTGGGAGTCATAATCCTGGTTTAGCACTGCTGCAAGTTACCACATCTCCATGGGTCAGGGAAAGGAGTTTGACTGTCTAAGGGAGTAAACAGAAAACCAGACAAAGCTTTCTGTTTTTCTCCCAGGCAATGAGCTACAGCGAGATTCAACCTGATCAATCTGATAAAATACCTTCTTTCTTTCAGGGGAGGAGTTAACTCTGCAGCTAAAACCTCTCCCAGATTTTGAAGGTCTCTGGAAATTTGTGTACTCCCAATTCTAGGTAATTTTTCCTCACAGACCATGGAAATCTAACCTAATATCCATAGTTTATAACATGGTTCCATGTAAAACTTGAAATTCTTTTTTTTAGTGAATTTTAAGTCTGTAGCAAGCACAGGTAGTGTATTTCTATGCCATGTTACCAAACATGTCACTATAAAAAGAGTGGTAAAATAAAGAGCTGGCAGATAGGTAGCAGCAATGTTTGGAGACAGGATGAGTGAAGTTCTGATTCTCAAGTGACATGTCATTGTCATATATTATATACATGAGACAAAGATGACATCTGTGTATTGGCCAACTTGTTTATTTCATTGCATGCTGAAACTTGTTAAATCTCCACCCCCCTCCACCAAAAAGTTCTCAGGCACCAAACTAAAATTTTATACTTATCCAGTTATTTTAAAAGTAATCTAAATAAGCAAACATTTACCCACTTAGGTTCTGCCTGTCTTACATACTCAGTGAAACTGTGCCCAACATTTGCTAGCTATAAAAAAAGAAAAAAAAAAAAAAACTCACTACCATTGAGTCCATTCCAATTCATAGTGACACCCTTGGGTTTCTGACTCTGTAAATCTTTACAGAAGTAGATTGCTATCTATAGATATG
The DNA here is from genome assembly GCF_000298275.1 of Orycteropus afer afer. Taxonomy (NCBI): domain Eukaryota; kingdom Metazoa; phylum Chordata; class Mammalia; order Tubulidentata; family Orycteropodidae; genus Orycteropus; species Orycteropus afer. The sequence goes on along the minus strand of NW_006921895.1, from coordinate 1,021,311 downwards.
ATAAATCCCCACAGTTATTATGACTCCTAACTGCATCTGACATTTGGAGCTCTCTGACCCAGAGACTCCCCTTCTTGCTGCAAGAAGACATCTCAAAGACACACAGACTCTCCCTCCCTTCCTACAGCTGCCTGCCTCCCTGAAGGTTTCTTTGTCCTCTTTCCCTTATGGTGCTTCTGGAAGATCTCTTGCTATGGGCACTGCTCCCCTGCATGAGGTTGTCAAAGTGTCGACCACAATATATAGCTTGTTGTGCAAAGCTATCTCGTGGTCTTATCTCTGTCCCAGATAAGCCCCAGATTTTCCTTGAACTCACTATACAATCTCTATGAGAAGTGCCAAAGTGCATGACCTTAGTCAGTATGGTATTATGTGACTATTTAGCAGCAGCTAATTTCCCTAATACCTTGAGGTGAGACATATACAAGTGAAAATATAAACATGAAAAGCAAAAGCTACCCTCACCCAGGATGGCTTTGAAGAGCATCCTAACACACAACCATAAGACAACGGTTATATGACAAATATAAAAAGTATATTTGTTTAAGATACTGTTATTTATTAAAATCCACACCAGTCTGTCAGTTTGCCATGCTATGGTAACTTTATGCTGCTATGGTTCTGAAAGCTATACCACTACTATTTCAAATACCAGCAGTTAATTACTCTGGGTGGATAGGTTTCAGCAGAGCTTCTAGATTAAGACATACTCAGAAGAAATTTCTGGTGATCTACTCCCAAAAATTAGTCAAGAAAGTCCTATGGGTGTCAACAGAATATTGTCTGATATAGTATTGGAGGATAAGTCCCCTACATTGAAAGGAACTACACAATATCCACAATCCTGGCCTTAAACATAGCAACAAACATGAAAATTGCACAGAACCAGGCAATATTTTGTTCTGTTATATATAAGATTTCCATGAGTCAAATCTGGTTCAACAGGAACTAATAACAACAAATTTGTGAAGATATTATTTTCTAATATTTTTAGTCAAAAACATTTTTATCTTGGACACTTAGATCATTTTTCTATGGATCTTCAGTCTCTCTTGGATCTGGAAAAAGTTTTTTGTATGTGAAAACAGAGACAACGAGGCCTGGCAGAAATATCTGACCTTGAAAATCTAAAGCACCTGAACGCAGAAGGAAGACAAGCATTAAATCCAAAGTATCAGGGTTTAAGAGTTAATGGAACATAAAGGTAGTTTGCTACCATCTCATTGGCTAAACAAGTCATATAACTGAACCGAGATTCAGCATCAGAAGGCTCTAAAAAGTCTTATTTTCTGACTGGCATAATTCTGGCATAATCTGAAAGTTATATGACAATACAGCCATAAGATGGAAACAGCCTGGGCCTTCAATAATCACAGCAGCAGCAACAGCTCACTGCCGTCCAGTCAAATCTGAACCGTAGCGGCCCCTCCTTGGGTTTCCCAGGCGGTATCACTATGGAAATAGATTGCCCAATCTTCCTTCCAAGGAATGGCTGGTGGGTTTGAACCACTAGCCTTCTGGTTAGCAGTCAAATGCCTTAGGCACTAAGCCACCAGAGCTCCTTAAATAATCACAAGGAGGAGAAATACCCAAAAGAGCTCCCCAAATTGCATCAGATTGTGAGCTGGGCAAGAAGTAATCTCTGTGTCTGAAATCTCATTTTGTTGCTATTTTTTATTGATTTGTTTATAACCCCAGACTGAAAGCAAAACCCAAATTTATTGCTTGAGTTGATTCTAACTCATAGTGACCCCCATGGGTTTCCAAGGCTGTACATCTTTACGGAAGGACACTGCCTCATCTTTTCTTCTGCAGAGTAGCTGGTGGGGTTGAACCATCAACCTTTTTGTTAGCAGCCAAATGTCAACCACTACACCACCAGAGCTCCTTAACCCCAGCCTAGTCAGGCCTATGCCAATAAATACAGAAATCATAACATTTCTCTCTTGAATTTCTATTCTAGGTTGCAAAGGATCTTCATGGTATATTTGCTGGTCTCTTATTGTGTGTGTTTGTTTAGCATCATATTTTGTTTAGTAAATGTACAGCTTGCCATAGAAAAATCATAAGATTCACAGTCAGAAAATGTGAGTTTGGATCTTAGGACTGCTTAATATACTTTGTGATATTAGACAGTTATTTAGCTTAAGCAATTAATTCTTCTAGAACATTGAAGTAATAACACCTACTTCACATGGTTACTATGAGGCCATGAAAAGTACATATGAAAATAGCTATTATTTTTTCTCTTATACTATAAAACCAAAAAACCAAACTCACTGCTGTAAAGCACCTTGCAAATATTACTTGTTATTAATACACATTTCCAAAAAAACAAAACCAAACTCACTGCCATCAAGTCGATTTGACTCATAGTGACCCCTCTTTGGGTTTCTGAGTGGTATCTCTACGGAAATGGATTGCCCAATCTTCCTCATGAGGAGTGGCTGGTGGGTTTGAATCACCAGCCTTCTGGTTAGCAGTCAAATACCTTAGGCACTGTGCCACCAGAGCTCCCAATATGCCTTTAGGGCTTGCAATATCAAATGAAAAATAAATATTGAGTTGTTATAATTCTGGAAAAAACACTCATTTTTGCACAATTGAAGTTACTGGACTTGACCAAGAATTTGTTCCCAGTATTCTAGGTTCTGTGGCTCAGAGACATAGTAGAAATTCCTGCATTAACTGGTCATCCTCTGCAGACAGAGATCAAAGGCCTCCTTCATGTGGTTTATAGGTTGTTTCAGAGAGAGGCTACTTTTCTACCTTATCCTCTGTTGCTATCACCAGCCTCCTCTCTCAGCCACCATAGGGAACCTCTAGAGGATTCACAGATCCGGATGCCTGTTCAGACCTTCCTCCCTGGACTGGAATCTTCTCTTGCTTGCCAGGCCACCTGAGCCCTAATGCCAAGGAAGAAAGCTGGCCACGCCATGAAAGACTAGCTTCCAATCTAGAGTTTTTGGGAAGGTCTTTGCCGCCTCTCCTCCCTCCCTCCCGGCAGAGTTAGTCACTCTCTCCCTGGGCTGGTACATTCTTCTTCTAATACTTCATTTATTTTGTTTACATATCTGTCTCCCCAGCAAGATGCTGAGCCCTTGGGAACAAGGCTGTGCTCATCTTCACCCCTCACATCTAGACCTGTGACTGGAATGTTACCAAAGACATTTGACTACCCAGAGAAATTTCTCTGAGCTTTTTGTTCTGTTCTCAGAGAATTAACAGATCAAATTTACTGAAAATAATCTCCCTTCTTTGAGGTGTTTTGAGGAACATTTGAAATTATAGTATAACTATAAGTGAAATGCACTTTCCCCAAAGATACCTGACTACTTTTTTCTGTAATGAGATCGACTTGAGGTCTTTCTCTCCAGATCAGAGATGAGCCCTAACATTGGACATGTAGTTCTTAAACTCAAGGTATTTAAATTCTCTAGGGGAACCTGACAAAAATGCAGACCTCAGATTCCCTCTCATGCCTAAAGAATTACAATTTTTGGAAGAAAAGCCCAGAAATCTGTATTTCTAAAAAATTTCCCAAGCAATTTTGATACATATTAAAATCTGAGAATCAGTGCATTAGACCAATCTAAATTATAAATTGCTAATTACAATTACTTCAAATATTCCCTGTGGTCAAAAGAAGAAACAAAAGTGCCCATTCAATGAGCTAGGCGCCCTCTCCCCACCTGGCCGCAGGTGTCTGAGCTCTCCCTGGGGAGTAAATGTCCCCTTCCTTATCTCTCAGTGGTCTTTGATCAGGAGCTTCTTCATTCTGGCTCATTCTTCACTTCAAAGCTAGGAAATCTGATCGATTCCTTGCTCCTCCTTCACCCAAGGCCCAGACGGCCCCACAGGTGGGCTGGTCACTTGGGAAATCTGTGCGGATAGGCTTCAGCATTCTCCTGGTGACCAGAGAAAAATCTTTTGTGAGGCACTCCTATCTCCTTCTCCCCCAACACAAACGGTGCCAAAGAGAAACCAGAGAGGAAACATGAGCTTGTTCTAAGCCCTCCTGTGTAGAATGACCACACTTAGGTGTGGTTTTAGGAACAATTTGCATCGTTCCATCTCCTAAACCCTAAGGCCTCCTGGGTTAAACAACAGAGTTGCTTTATAGCATCATTTGGAACTTCCCAAATAAATCTCATTTTACCTAAGCCAATAAAATTAGCTCCCAATTACATAAGAGAAAATGATAGATGATTGTGCTTTGTGAATATGGGAGCAGTGTTAGTTCAATTCTCTTGGTAAATTGCTCTGTATCAGAAGAATAGCATGTGTAGTGTGACAGGCTGTTTTAAACACAGATTATCAATCCACAGTTTCCACATTTCCGCTCTACCAGGTATCCAAGGGATGACCCAAACCTTGTTTGTTTGTTTGTTTTTAAGTACAAATAAATCATTTTAAAAAGCAGCTGTATTGAAATGTAATTCATATACCATAGAATGCATTATTTAAAGTGTTCAGATCAAAGGTTCTTAGTGCATTCATAGAGATAGGCAATAATCATCATAATCCAAGTGTAGAACATTTCCATCACCCCCCAAAAAAAGAAAACAAACTTCATACCCATTAGCAATCACTCCCTATATTTCTCTTCTCAACCCCTGGGCAACTCTAAACTACTTTCTGACTCTACTGATTCATATATTCTGAATAATTCACAGAAATGGAATCACAAAATATGTGATCTTTTGTGATTGGCTTATTTTATTCAGTAAAATGTTTCAAGTTAAACATAATCACTTAATAATATTTCATTGAATTTGGTGAAAGTTCATGCATGCCATGTAGTGGTATGCATTAATGTTTCATTCCTTTTCATTGGTGACTAATATTCCATGGCATACATTTACATTTGATTATCCATTCATTAGTTTACAGACATTTAAGTTGTTTCTATCTTTTGGCTATTATGAATAATGCTACTATTAACATTGTTGTACTTGTTTTTCTGTGGACATCTTTTTTAATTGCATTCATAGAAATGGGATTGCTGATTCATACAGTAACTTTATGATTAATATTTGAGAAACTCACAAACTGTTGTCCAAATCAGCTGTACCATTTTATATTCCCATCAGCAATGTATGAGCCATCCAATTTCTCCACATCCTCATTGTCTTAGTTATCAAGCTATAACAGAAATACTATAAACATGTGGCTTTAATAAAGAGAAATTTATTTTCTCACCATTTAGGAAGTTAGAATTCCAAATTCAGGGCACCGGCTCTAGGGGAAGGCTTCCTCTCTCTGTAGGCTCTGAGGAAATGTTCTTTACTCTTTTCAAAATCTGCACCTAGACTGTCTTTATGTGCTTGGAATATCTTTTCCTCATCTCTGTTTGCTATCTTGTATGTGTTTGTGCTTTAAAAATATTTTATTGAGTTTTTGATGGAAGTTTGGACAGCAAGTTAGGTTCTCATTGATAATTTCCACACAAAGTGTCCAGTGACATTAGTTACATGTATCACAATGTGTCAACGTTCTCTTTAATTGTGTTCTGTTTGTTCCCTTTTTAGTACTCTAGGTTCCCAGTACCATCATCTTCTCATTGTTGCCTTTGAGAAATTGTTGTGCTTTCGATCTTATATGTAATATTCTTTATTTCATGTATCACTCTTCTATACTACTAAAAGATGATCTCAGCGGATAGGGGTTCTACGTTTAAAGAGTGTCTCAGCACGATTGTCTCAGAGAGACCTCTAATCTATATTGATATACTTTGTCTGGCTTTTTTTTTTCCAATACTTTAAGTTCTGCTCCATATATATTTTTCCCCATTCTATCCAATAACAACTAGGGTGGCCTTGGTCAGAATGGTCGCTGGTGGTAGTCAGGCACCATCTAGTTTTTGTGGTCTCACAGTAGATGAGGTTGTGGCTATTGTAGACGAGTTTCTGCTCCATGATTTTTGTTACCTTGTTTAGCTCCTGGGGAACTGAGATCCATAGTTGCATCTTAGATGGCCACTTGCAAGCGTTTAAGGTACCAGGCACTATTCACTATGATGCAGAGTATGATTTTTGTGAACTATTAAGCCAATTGACTGAGTTGCCCATGAGACTATAGTCCTAAGACTTCAAACAAAGAAAATTAATATTGGAAAGTGGTTATGACTGAAGTGTTTGGTTATGGGTTAATATCACTATGGAAGTAGACTGCCCAACCTTCCTTCCAAGGAGTGACTGGTGGGTGTGAACCGCCAGCCTTCTGGTTAGCAAACAAATTATTTAGGCACTATGCCACCAGAACTCCCATTCTATACTATAGAAAGTCTATAAATCTTTACAGAAGTAGATTGCCTCATCTTCCTCCTGCTGAGCAACTGGTAGGTTTGAACCACCTACATTCTGTTTATCATCTATATACCTTAACTTCTGCACCACTATAGCACCTTCCTATATAAAACATACTTTCTTCACTCTCTCTTTTCCTAGTAACCACCAATGAACATTGGTATCTCTATATTTATCTATTCTTATGTTCTTATGAAAGAGGGATCATAAAATATTTGTTCTTATATGTTTGATTGGTTTCACTTAGCATTATGCTCTACAGGTTCATACATAATATATTTCAGGAACCATCATAGTTTTTTATGGTTGTGTGGTATTCTGTTACATGTATGGAGCACAGTTTGCTTACCCATTCATCCACTGATGAACATTTGGTTGTTTCCATGTATTTGCTATAAGTAATAAACAATAGATATTCATGTCCCTATTTTTATCCACAGTGATACTGTCTGGGAAACTCAAGGAGGGGTCATATGAATTGGATATGATTCGATGGCAATGGGTTTGGTTTTGAAGATATACACCTAGGAGTGGGATTGCTGGATCATAATGTAGTCACATTTCTAATTTTTTAGAAAGCCCCATTCTGTTTCCTTACTAGTTACACCATTTTACTGTCCTAGCAACAATGGATAAGGGTTCAGATCTCCTCACATCCTCTCCAATATTTGTTATCTTTTTTTTTTTTTTTTTTTAAATCAGTGCCATTTTAGTCAGGGTAAGAGGATATCTCATTGTAGTTTTAATTTTCATCTCTCTAACTGCTAATGCTATTAGCCTTAATGGGAGACAGGACACAGCCCCAGAGGCAGGAAAGGGAGGGAATGCCAGGGACAACAAAAGTGGTAGGATCCAGGTAAGGGGCCAGGAGAGAGGACGCAGCCCCAGAGGCAGGAAAGGGAGAGAATGCCAGGGACGACAAAAGCGACAGGATCCAGGAAGGAATTAGGTAAGGGGAGGGCGGAGAGGTTTCCAACAACTAAGGAAGATGAACTTGTCTGTCAGTTTGTCATACTATGGTGGCTTTCACATTGCTGTGAGGCTTGAAGCTGTGCCACCAGTGTTTCAAAAGTCAGCAGGGTTGCATGTAGTGCATAGGTTTCAACAAAGCATACAGACTGAGACAGACTAGGAAGAAGAAAGAGGCCATCCACTTCTCAAAGAATTGGCCAGGGAAAATCTTATGAATAGCAGAGAAACACTGTCTGATACATTACTGAGCAACTTTATTAATAACCTGGAAACATTGTCCAATACAGTGCAGGAAGATGAGCCCCTTAGGTCAGAAGGCACTCAAATTACAACTGGAAAAGAGCTGCCTCATCAGAGTAGAACCAATCTTAATGATATGGATAAAGTAAATCTTTTGGAACCTCCATTTGCTGATGTGGTATGAATTAAATTGAGGAGAAACAGCTGCAAATATCCATTAATAATTGGAACATGGAATGTACAAAGTATGAATCTAGGAAAATTGAAAGTTGTCAAAAATTAAAGGGAACACATAAAGATTGATATCTTAGGCATTAGTGAGCTGAAATGGACCTATTTTGGCCATTTTGAATCAGACAACCATATGATCTACTATGTCAGGAATGACAATTTGAAGAGGAAGCATGTGGCATTCATCATCACAAAGGATGTTTCAAGATCACTCCTAAAGTACAATGCTTTCAGTGATAGGATACTATCCATATCCCTACAAGGAACACCAGTTAATACTACTATTATTTAAATTTATGTACCAACCACCAAAGCCAAAGATGAGGAAACTGAAGATTCTTATCAAGTTCTGAAGTCTGAAAATGACCGAACATGCAATCAAGATGTATTAATTATCCCTAGTGACTAGAATGCAAAGGTGGGAAACAAAGAAGAATCACTAGTAGTTGGAAAATTTGGCTTTGGTGACAGAAATAATGCTGGAAATCACATGATAGAAATTTGGAAGACCAATGACTTATTCACTGCAGATACATTTTTTCAACAATACAAACGGTGGCTATCCACGTAGACTTTGCCAGATGGAGTACACAGGAATCAGATCAACTACAGCTGTTGCAAGAGGCAATGGAAAAGCTAAGTATCTTCAGCCAAAACAAGGCCAGGAGCTGTGTGGAACAGAACATCAACTGCTCATATGCAAGTTCAACTTGAAGTTGAAGACAATTAAAACAAGTCCATGATAGCCAAAATATGACCTTGAATATATCCCTCCTGAATTTAGAGACCATCTAAAGAATAGATTTGATGCATTGAACACCAATGACCAAAAACCAGAAGAATTGTGGGATGACATCAAGAACATCATCCACGAAGGAAGCAAGACATCATTAAAAACATGACAAAGAAGAAAAGACCAAAATGAAAGTCAGAAGAGACTCTGAAACTTACCCTTGAATGGAGAGTAGCTAAAGCAAATGGAAGAAAATACAAGATAAAAGAGCAGAACAGAAGATTTCAAAGAGCATCTTGAGCAGACAGAACCAATTACTATAATGAAATGTGCAAAGACCTGAAGTTAGAAAACCAAAAGGAAAGAACACCCTGGGCATTTCTCAAGCTGGAAGAACTGAGGGAGAAATTAAGCTTCAAGTTGCAATATTGAAAGATTCTATGGGGAAAATCTTGAATGATGCAGGAAGCATCAAAAGAAGATGGAAGGAATACACAGAGTCACTGCACCAAAAAGATCGGGTCAATCTTCATCCATTTCAGGAAGTGGCACATAACAAAAAAACAATGGTATTGAAGGAAGTCGAAGCAGCACTTTGAAGGAAGTGGTGAAGGACAAGCCTCCAGGATTTTATGGAATACCCATTAAGATATTTCAACAAATAGATGCCCCTCTGAAGACACTCACTCAGCTATGCCAAGAGATTTGGAAGACAGCTACCTGGCCAACTGACTGGAAGAGATCCATATTTGTTCAGAATGTGGAAATTATGGAACAATATCATTAATATCACATGCAAGTAAGCCTTACTGAAGATAATTCAAAAACAGTTGCAGCAGTATATTGACAGAGAACTTCCAGAAATGCAAGCTGGATTCAGAAGAGGATGTGGAACGCGGGATATCATTGCTGATGTCAGATGGATCTTGGCTCAAAGCAAAGAATACCAGAAAGATGTTTACTTGTGTTCTATTGACTATGCAAAAGCATTTGATTGTGTGGATCATAACAAATTGTGGATAACATTGAGAAGAATGGGAATTCCAGAACATTTCATTGTACTCATGAGGAACCTGTATATAGACCGTGAGGCTGTCATTTGAACAGAACAAGAGGACACTGCATGATTTAAAATCAAGAAGGGAGTGTGTTGGGGTTGTATCCTTTCACCACACTTATTCAATCTGTATGCTGAGTATACAATCCAAGAAGCTGGACTATATGAAGAAGAACATGGCATCAGGATTGGAGGAATAATCATTAACTACTGTGATACACTGGCGACACAATTTTGCTTGCTGAAAATGAGGATGACTTGAAGCACTTACTGATGAAGGTTGAAGAATACAGTCTGCAGTATGGATTACATCTCAATATAAAGAAAACAAAAATCCTCACAACTGGACCAATAAGCAGCATCACGATAAATGTAGAAAAGATTGAAGTTGTCAAAGACTTTCCATTGCTTGGTTCTACAATTGATGCCAATGGAAGCAGCAGTCAGGACATCAGACCATGTATAGCACTGGGCAAATCAGCTGCAAAGGACCTCTTTCAAGTGCTGAAGGGCAAAGATGTCTCCTTGTGGACTAAGGTGGGCCTGACACAAGCCATGGTATTTTTAATTACCTTATATGCATGCGAAAGCTGGACAATGAATAAGGGAGATCGAAGAAGAGTTAATTCTTTATAGCTGTGGTGTTGGTGAAGAATGCTGACTTGGACTGCTAAAAAACTAACAAATCTGTCCTGGAGGAAGTGCAGCCGAAATGCTCCTTGGGAGCAAGAATGGCCAGACTTCATTTCACATATTTTGCTCATGTTGTCAGAAGGGACCATTCACTGGTGAATAATTTCATGCTTGGTAAGGTGGAGGGTCGAAGAAAGAGGGGAAGGCCCTCAAGGAGATGGATTGACAGAGTGACTGTGGTGATGGGCTCAAGTATAGCAAGGATCATGGAGCTGGTGCAGGACCGGGCAGTGTTTCATTCTGCTATGCATAGGGTCAGAGGAGTTCAATGAGTTGAAGATGACTCCACGGCACTTAACAACAACTGTGGCTAATGTAGAAGGTCAGTGAAAAAGGGGTAGACCCTCAATGAAATAGCCTGTGACGATGGACTCAAGCATGGCAACAACTGTGAGGATGGCGCAGGACTGGGCAGTGTTTCGTACTATTATATATAAGGTTGCTATGAGTCCAAACCAACTGGATGGCATTTAACAAGAACAATGATGACTAATGTTTGTGAACATCTTTACTTTTCATCTGTTTACTGGCTGCTTGGATACTTCTTTGGTGAAGAGTCTGTTCATGACCTTTGCCCATTTTATAATTTCTTTGTTGTTCAATTGTTGCAGTTTTCTATGGATTTTAGAGATTAGACATTTATCACATAAATTGTTTCTGAAGGTTTTTTCTCAGTCTGTAGATTGTCTATTTATTTTTTTAAAAATGTCTCTTAATGAACATAAGTTTTTTGTTCATTTGTTTGTTTGTTTTATTTTTAAGAGGTCCTATTTTGCCTTCTTCTATTTTTGGATGTTGAAAAGTTTTTATTTTTTTATTCTATTTTTATAAAATATTAGGTCCCATATTTTTCTTCCTATGCTGTCTTTCAGGAATTTTATGGTTTTAGATTTAACATTTAGGTCTCTGAACTATTTTGTGTTAGTTTTTGTGTATGGGGTGAGATATGAATCCTTTTCATTTTTCTGCTGGTAGGTATCCTGTTTTACCAGTACCATTTATTAAAGAGATTGTTTCTGCCCCACTGAGGACTTTGACCCTTTGTCAAAAATAAGTTGTCCATAGGTAACTGGGTTTAATACTGGGTTCTCTTTTCTATTCTACTGGTCTATGTGTCTATCATTGAACCAATTCCAGCCGGTTTTGATTAAAATGGCTGTATAGTATATTTTACTATTGTGTAGCATGAAGCCTCTTGCTTTGTTCTTTTTCTTCAATATTGCTTTGGCTATTGGGGATTTCTTTCCTTCCCATATAAAAATGGTCAGAAGTTTTTCCTTTTCAATAAAGAATGTTGGTTGGTAGTTGTATCAGGATTGCACAGAGTCTGTAGATCACTTTAGATAGGGTTGACATTTTCACTACACTAAGTCTTCAATCTATGAGCATGGGATGTCTTTTCCTTTTTTTAGGTATCTTTTAGACTCTTTGTGATAGTTGGAGCTGTGTGTCAATTTGGCTGGACCACAATTCTGTGTGGTTTAAGCTGTTGTGATGTGATTATTCCCATGATGGGATCAGATGATTATGTTTTGTGCAGGCAATCTGTTGAAAGGGGTGTGGGATGCTTCCAGTATATCTATGAACATTCTAAGAAAAGAGACATTCTTCTGTGGATCGGGATTCTGTTGTGCTGCCTACAACTGTCTGTGAGTGAACAATTCACCATTCGGCCTGGAGATCTTGGATTCATCATTCTTTGGAATCAATTGCTGGTGTACTGCCTGCCAGCCTTCGAGCTCCTCAGCCCCTGAGGCTGCAAGAGTTGGGAGAAGTCTCCAGCTTGAGGTTTGATCCAGGAACTTTGGACTTGCCAGCTTCTGTAAGTGTGTGAGCCATTTTCCTAAGATAAATTTATCTCTGTATACATATATATATAAGCTTTACTGGTTTTGTTTCTCTAGAGAACCCAATCTAACACATATTGTACCTAGAGTGGTTTTAGAGAGAAAAAATCAGAAGGATGGGCTTCTTAAATTTGTTCTCCAGTTTGATTAATCTTCAAGACACTAGTGACCCTGGGTCCGTTAGTAAAGAGGGCCCTGCTAATCCGTGGTGTGAAGTGGCAACATTAATACGCAAAATAGCACCACCAATAGATCAAGTACTTGTAAGAAGTGACATTCTGGGTGATTGGATATTTTATACTTTTCTGCAATTTTGTCAGCATGAGGAGTATAAGGAAGCTGGTTGGTTGGTCCTACTTATACTAGACAAAGTAGTGAAAGAGCTAGATAAACTCAGAGCTGCTGAGTCTCAGGTTAAGCAATGCATAAAAGGCCTCAGTGCTTCCAGCTGTGTTCTGAAAGAAAGCCTTGTATCTTCTAGTAACAGAGCTGATATTGCTGAAAACCAAACCCAGAGTCTTATTTTAAGGGTGGCTGAATTACAATGCCAATTAAATTTCCAACCTAGAACGGTGTCTGACGTTAAAGTGAGGGCATTGATTGGGAAAAAATGGGATCCTGAAACTTGGAATGGGGACATATGGATGGATAGTCAGGAAGATCAGGATATGGAGCCTGTAAATTCTGTTGAATTTGAACATCTGAACGGATGTAAAACCATTATCCCCTCCACCTCAGTTTGATGGGCTTGGCCAAACTGGTCCTGCTGGGTCATTGCCTGAGGCAGAGGCCATGGAAGACATTCCTGAATACTCTCAGGAACTGCCTCAACCACTCATTGTTGTTGCTAGCCTATAACTAAAGCTAAGTCCAAGCGAGCCCCAAAAGGTGAAATAGAAAGTGTGACTGAGGAGGTGGTATGCTATACCTGAAAAGACCTACTTGATTTTGCTAACATGTACAGACAGAAACCTGTAGAATATGTATGGAAATGGCTACTGTGGGATAATGGTGCAAGGAAAGTAAGATTAGATCAGTCTGAGTTTACTGATTTAGGCCCACTAAGGACGGATTCTTCGTTCAATGTTTCAGCTTGAGAAGTTAAGAAAATATCTAATAGTTTATTTGGTTGGCTTACTGAGGCATGGATTATGCAGTGGCCTACCTTAAGTCAAGTTGGAGTACCTGACCTGCCTTGGTATAATGTAGAAGAAGGTATCCAGAGGCTTAGGGAAATTGGCCTGTTAGAATGGATTTATCAGATTAGACCTCTAGAGCCAGAGATGGAGAATCCAGAAGACATGTCTTTCACCAGTACATTGAGGAATAAATTTGTAAAGGGAGCTCCAGCATCCTTGTAGACTGTTGTGATTTCTATTTTATGTAAACCTGATTTGACAGTGGGAACTGCCCTAATTGAACTGAGACACTTAACTACAATGGAGCTGATTGGATCCTGTGGTAATAGGGGCCAAATGGCAGCAGTTGATTGACAAAGGCAAGGTGGATGTGGTTACCATAATGGACAGCAGAGTTGGAACACTAATCAAAATAGTCTGGCTCCTGTGGAATTATGGTAATGGCTACTTTCTCATGGTGTTTCTATAGTGAAATACATGGTAAGCCTACTAAATATTTACTTGATCTGTATAGACAGAAGAATTCTAGGTCACATGAACAGTAACCTAGATTGAATCGTCAGAATACACAATCACGACCTCTCAATCAATTCCAAGACTTGAGTCAGTTTACAGACCCACAACTCCTTGAATGAAGGGGAGGCCAGGTCACTTTGAGGAAGGACCCCACTACATTGCCAAAAATCTATATTGTCAACCTTTCTCCTAGCCTTCCTCAAAGGGATCTGAGGCCTTTTATGAGAGTGACTGTTCATTGGGGAAAAGGAAATAATCAGACTTTTCGGGGACTACTGGACATTGGTTCTGAATTGACACTAATTCCAGGAGACCCAAAGTGTCACTGTGGCCCACCAGTCAGAGTGGGGTTATATGGAGGTCAAGTTATTGATGGTGTCTTAGCAGAGGTGCATCTCACAGTGGGTCTGCTGGGTCCCCAAACCCATCCTGTAGTGATTTCCCCAGTGCCAGAATACATAATTAGAATAGATATACTCAGCAATTGGCAGAATTCCCACATTGGGTCCCTGACATGTGGAGTAAGGTCTATTATGGTAGGAAAAGCCATTAGAACTGCCTCTATCTACAAAAATAGTAAAGCAAAAGCAGTACTGCATCCCTGGAGGGGTTGCAGAGATTACTGCCACCATCAAGGACTTGAAGGATGCAGGGGTGGTGATTCCCACCACATCCCCATTTAATTCACCTGTTTGGCCTGTGCAAAAAACAGATGGATCTTGGAGAATGACAGTGGATTATCGTAAACTTAATCAGGTGGTGACTCCAATTGCAGCTGCTGTTCTTGATGTGGTTCCATTGCTTGAGCAAATTAGTACATCTCCTGGTACTTGGTATGCAGCTATTGATCTGGCCAGTGCTTTTTTCTCAATACCAATTTTAAAAGACCATCAGAAGCAGTTTGCCTTCAGCTGGCAAGGCCAACAGTATATTTTACAGTCCTTCCTCAGAGGTATATCAACTCCCTGGCACTATGTTATAATTTAGTCCATAGGGATCTTGATCACCTTTCTCTTCCACAAGACACCACACTGGTCCATTATATTGATGACATTATGATGATTGGGCCTAGTAAAGAAGACGTATCTATGACTCTAGACTTAATATTGAGACATATGCATACTAGAGTTTGGGAAATTAACCCAAAAAAATTCAGGCACCTTTCACCTCAGGGAAATTTCTAGGGGTACAATGAGGTAGGGCATGTTGAGATATTCCTACTAAAGTGAAGGATAAGTTATTGTATCTGGCTTCCCCCACAACTAAAAAGGAGGCACAGAGTCTGATGGACCTCTTTGGATTTTGGAGGCAACAGATCACTCATTTCGGTATGTTGCTGCAGCCTATTTGTCAAGTGACTCGGGAAGCTGCTAGTTTTGATCAGGGCCCAGAAAAACAGAAGGCTCTGCAATAGGTTCAGGCTGCTGTGCAGGCTGCTCTGCCACTTGAGCCATATGATCCGACTGATCCAATGGTGCTTGAAGTGTCTGTAGTAGATAGAGATGCTGTTTGGAGTCTTTGGCAGGTTCTTATTGGTGAATTGCAATGCAGAACCTTGGGGTTTTGGAGCAAAGCCCTGACATCCTCTGCAGATAACTACTCTCCTTTTGAGAAACAGCTTTTGGCTTGTTACTGGGCTTTAGTAGAGACTGAATGCCTAACCATGGGCCACCAAGTCACCACGAGGCCTGAACTGCCCATCATGAACTGGGTGTTGTCTGACCCACAGAGTCATAAAG
>NW_006921895.1:986360-999440 GCF_000298275.1 Orycteropus afer afer | reverse complement strand
TGGGCCCAGAAGGTAGGTGGGAGTGGGGATGGCCACACCTCCATTCACCAAGCGGGTGTAGGGTGTAGTAAGAAGAAGAATGTCATACCTTTTTGGTCTTGCAGGCCCCGAGTGTCCTTGGAATTGCTGGAAAGCAGAACGTGTTCATAAACCCCAGAAATCTGCTAGAGCACTGTCTCTTTGAATATCCAAAATAGTCAAGCTGCTTTTCAAACCTACAAAATGGCGGCGTCCTCCAGACTGGCAAAAGTCCATAGCTCAGCCCACCTTTCTCTTCACCTTGTCCATTTGTTCCCCAGCCACCATGCACTGTCCTCCATGCAGTTCCTGGCTAGCAGGGTGATTTTTAGATTAATTCTTAAGTCCTGCCACCACAGGAATCTGCGAGAGCACTGTCTCTTTAAATATCCAAAATAGTCAAGCTGCTTTTTAAACCTACAAAATGGCGGCGTCCTCCAGACCGGCAAAAGTCCACAGCTTAGCCCTTCTCTTCACCTTCTCCGTTTGTTCCCCAGCCGCCATGCAGAGTCTTCTGTGCAGTCCCTGGCTAGCAGACTGATTGTTGGGTTAATTCTTAGGTCCTACCACCACTCGGGAATCTCCAAGCTCTGTTGTTTCTGCCATCACAGTCACTCAGGCCACTGCCAGCCAGTCTAACACACTCTTGTAGCAGTGTTGTGTAATTTTCATCACATAAGTTTTTATGGTGCTGGTTAGTTTAATTCTTAAGTGTTTTATCAGTTTTGGGGATATTATATATGGCATTGGTTTCTTGATTTCTTCTTTCAGATTGGTTGTTATTAGTTTAGAAGAAACCAACTTATTTTTTGTGTGCATGTGCGTGTGTGTGTGTGTGTTGATCTTGTACCCTGCAAATTCTTCTATTAGTTCTAGCAGTTTTCTGGTGTAATCTTTAGGTCTTCTATGTATAGGTTCATGTTATCTGCAAATAGAGATACTTTTATTTCTTCCTTTCTGATTTAGATATCTTTTATTTCTTTCTTGTCTTATTACTCTGGCTTGGACTTCCAGTAGAATGCTGAATAACAATGGTCATAATGGGCATCCTTATCTCATTCTTATTTTCAAAAGCAAGGCTTTTAGCCTTTCTCTGTTGAGTATTTCTGTTTAAAATGTTCCCTTCTAACTGTGTTAAGAGTTTTTTTTTTTTTAATCAGGAAAAAGGGTAGAATTTTATTGAATCCATTTTATGCATCAATTAATATGATCACATGGTTCTTCTTTGTTGTATTCATGTGGTGGATTGCATTGATTGATTTTCTAATGTTGAATTACCCTTTCAGTCTTAGTAAGAATCCCGCCTGGTCATGGTATATGATTTTTGTGATATGTTACGGGAGTCTGTTAGTTAGAATTTTGTTAGATGATTTTACGTCTAAGTTCATAAGGGATATTGTTCTATAACTTTCTTTTTTAATGTATTTTCCTGGTTTAGGTAACAGGGATATGCTGTCTTCATAGAAAGAGTTTGGCAATATTACTTCCTCTTCTATGTTGTTTTGTAATGGGTCTATTTAAATTTTCTACCTCTGTTTATGTTAGTTTTGGTAGGTAGTGTGTTTGTAGGAATTTGTCCATTTCACCTAAGTTTTCAAATTTATCAAGTTACAATTTTTCATAGAATTCAGTTATGATCCTCTATCACTACTAAATTAGTTGCAATTTCATCATTTTCATATCTTAATTTAACTATTTTCTTCTTTTTTGGTCATTCTAGTAAGTTAAATTTCTCTAATGATTAATGTTGAACATCTTTTCATGTACTTATTGTTTATTTGTATATCATTTTGTAGAAGTGTTTATTCAAATCCTTTGCCCTTTTTAAAATTAGATTATTTAATATTTTATTATTGGGTTGCAAGTCTTCTTTCTGTATTCTGGGTATAAGTCCCTTATCAAATATATAATTTGAAAATAGTTTCTTCCAGACTACAGATTTTTGTTTCACTTTCTTGATGATTTCATTTGAAACACACACACAAAAGTTAATTTATGAAATCCAATTTATCTATTTTTTCTTTTTGCTGCTTGTGCTTTCCATGTCATATTTTAAGAAATCATTGCCTAATCCAGGTTCATAACTATTTACTCCAATGTTTCCTTTTAAATTTTTTAATGTTTTACCTCTTAAATTTAAGTATATCATTCACTTTAATTTATTTTTTGAGTATACTAAAGTACTTGACTGCTAACCAGCAGGTTGGCGGTTCAAACCCACCAGCCACTCCTTGGAAGGAAAGTTGGGGAATCTATTTCCATAGTGATACTGCCTCAGAAACCCAAGGAGGGGTCGCTATGAGTTGGGTCCGACTCGATGGCACACAACAACAACATATACTATGAAGCAGGAGTCTAGTTGTTCCAGCAGCATTAGCTTGAAAGACCGTTTTTTCCTCAGTGAATTTTCCTAATTGTTTTGTCAAAAAATTAGTTTGTTAGAAATATTAGAGTTCATTTCTGGACTTTTATTTCTATATTTTTGGTCTATACTGCATTGTTTTTATTACTATAACTTTGTAGTAAGATTTGAAATTGGAAAATTGAAACAAACTCGTTAATGGTTTTCTAGAATTTTTGCTATTCCAGACACTACATTTCCATATAAATTTTTGAATCAGCTTTTATATTTCTTTTAAAAAGTCAACTGGGGTTTTTGTAAGAATTGTACTGAATCAGTAGATTAATTTGAAAGCATTACCTTTCTGACAATAGTAAATCCTGAGATGCATGAGCATAGACTATCTTTCCATTAATTTAAACATTTTTTAGTTTCTTTCAAGCATGTTTTGTCATTTTCAACATACATATCTTCACTTTTTTGTTACTTTTATTCCTAAGCATTTTATTTTTTGATATTATTATCAATGGAATTATTATTTTATATTTTATAGTTTTATGTTTTGATTTTTTGTTAGTATTATATAGCAAAAAACTTGAATTTTCATAGTAATCTTCCATCTAGAAAGCTTTGTGAACTCATTTATTAGTTCTATTTGTGTGTGTGTGTGTGTGTGTGTGTGTATGGATTTCTTAGAATTTTCCATGTGCAAGATTATGTCATCTGAAGTTACAGTTTTACTTCATTTCCATTCTGGATGTCTTTCATTTCTTTCTCTTTCTCAATTACTTTGATATTCAGGAAAATGTGGAATTGAAGTGATAAGAGGGGACATTTTTTGTCTTGTTTTTATGATCCCACAAAATAACTGAGTTTTAATCTGATGTCACCATGACTCTATAATTTCTTCCCTGAAGGAATATTAAAGGGATTGAAAAACCTCATCCACTTTTGCTTGTGTGTCACAATGGCTCAGTCCTCTCATAGACAATGACAATGTTGGGAAACCCTATTGCTTTGTAAGCCTGAACAACCTGAGTCCAAATTTGCTTGGGCAATTGCAAAATTTCTTCTTCAGGCAGAGGCAGATTCTGGGAGGATATTATCTAGACATTGCCTTTTAAGTCCTGTAACTTTCACTTTTCAACATGAGAAAGAATCAAATAGTCTTGACGAAAGAGGAGAAGAATTCAAAATTCTTATAAGCCTTTGTATAGCTGGAATTCTAAAGAAGACATGACCAACAGGAGTCAGGGTCCTATCTACAAATACATGATTAGAAAAGTTGTAATCATGATGATTAAGATGTGCCTGATCCAAGTTATGTTTCATTAACCTCTTGTGGATGGGAAAGTTGAATAATGCAAAAGGAAGACAGAAGAGTTAATGTATTCAAAATGTGATGCTGACACAAAATATTGAACATACTGTGAACTACCAAAAGAATGAGCTATTTCTAGAAGAAATATAATATAACTGGAATGTTCCTTAAAAGTGAGAATGGAGAGACTTTGACTCATTTTGGATACATCATCAAGAAAAAATAACTGCTAGAAAAGGACTTCATGTTTGGTAAGTATATAAGTAAAAAAGATAAACAAGAACAATGGAAATCTTCAATGAGATGGATTGGCACAATAGTACCAACAATGGATTCAAATATGCCAACAATCATGAAGATTGCCAAGACTAGGAAATATTTTTTTTTTCTATTGTATGAAAAATGTCCATGAGTTGGAGTCAACCCAACAGCAACTAGAAACAACAACAGCTATACTAAAGAAATAAATTGTTTCAGTATTATTTCTCAGGACTACAAAAGTAAAAACAATAGTTGGAAGAAACAAAAGTATAGGTAGGTTGCTATAGGATCAATGTAAAAAAGAAAGAAATTTTAACCAACTTGATAATCATAAGTAGAAAGCAGGGACTGATTTTTGAAGGATAAGTAGAATTTCACAAGAAGAAGAAGAGGCTAATGATATTCCAGAGAGAGGCATCTGTGATGATAGGAAAACAGCACATTGTATGTCACATTATGGATACTACAGATAATTTGGTATAGATTCAATATGGCTATGGATATAGATATGGGATATAAGCTGGCAGGAGCAGGGATAGTAGACAGTCTAGAAGGGAGGTAAAAGTGAAACAAAACATGCTGCCTTCACATAGATTCCAACTCATAACAACTTTATAGGACAGAGTAGAACTTCCCCATAGGGTTTCTAAAGCTGTAAATCTTTATGGAAGCAGACAGATATATCTTTCTCAAATGGAGCAGCTGGTGTGCTTCTAGTAAGCAGATGAATGCTTAACCTCTGCATCACCAAGGCTACTAGAAAGGACGTAAAGGTAGAATATTAGTGATCTTTTGTGTTGAGCTAGAACTTGAACCAGAATATTTATACAGAACTATTGAAGGATGTTAGAAAAAGGAGTAAGATAATTAAGTTTTTATTTTCACTCACTCAAGTATTAGTGAAGATGATAAAAAACTGAAAAAAACAAATCTTGGGGTTGGGAATGTGATAGATTTTAATGAGAAGACTTATAAAGAAATTCAGGTGAAAGAAAAGGGGGCTTGAATCCAGGGCTTGGAATTGGGCATGGTACAAGAGACATTGCTGAGGTGAAACATATAAGACTTGATGACTGATTGTATGAAAGACTGAGTGACAAAGAGGAGCCTAGAATGATACCCAACAGTTGATAGAGAAAGAGAGACAAAAAGGAGAGAGAGACTGAGATCGAAAGGAGAGAGAACACAGGGAAAGATGGAAGGAAAGAGGTATGAACAGAGAAAGAAAAGCACTTAACTGTTTGTACCACCCAAGCTCTAAAAAACCAAACTCACTGCTGTCATTTCTGACTCATAGGAACCCCTATTGGGTTTCCAAGGCTATAAATCTTTATGAAAGTGGACTGCTTCATCTTTTTCCCATGAAGAAGTTGGTGGGTTCAAACAAACCCACCCAGGTATTCCAAAATAAACTAACTAAAAACCAAATCCACTACCACTGAGTCAACTCTGACTCATAATGACCCCCATTGTGTTTTCAAAGCTGTAAACCTTTATGGAAGTAGATTGCCCCATCTTCCCTCTGTGCAGTGGTTGGTTGGTTTGAACATCCAACCTTCTGGTGAGCAGTCAAGTGCCTTAGGCACTTTCCACCAAAACTTCTTAAGGGAGACTAAAGAAGCAGGAAAAAAATAATACATATATCATACTTTAAGAGAATTGAAAAGAGAATTAGACAACTCCACAATAATGGTTGTTGTTGTTGTTGTTGTTATGTGCCGTCGAGTCAGCCCCGACTCATAGCGACCCCTCCTTGGGTTTCCGAGGCAGTATCACTACGGAAGTAGGATTGCCCAACCTTCCTTCCGAGGAGTGGCTGGTGGGTAGGAGACTTTAATACACCATTTTGATGAAGGACAGAGCAACTAGAAAGAAACTCAACCAAGATACAGATCTAAAGAGCAAAATCAACCAGCTAGACCTCGTAGAGAACACTACACCCAACAACAGTACAATATATATTCTTTTCCAGTGTACATATGATATTCTCCAGAATAGACCATATGTTAAGCTATGAAGCAACATCAGTAAATTTAAAAACACTCTGAAATACTTCAAAACATCTTCTTAGATCACAATACTATAAAATTAGAAATCAACCACAGGAGGATTGAGGAAATAAAGTCAAATTCATGGAAATTGAATCACACCCTACTTAAAAGCTACTGGGTAATAGAATAAATGAAAAATTAAATAAGGGAAATTCCTTGAGTCAAATGAGAATGAAAATACAATATAACAAAATATTTGGGACACAGTAAACAGTGCTCAGAGGAAAACTTGTATCAATATACACATATCTCAACAAAGAAGAAAGACTAGGAAGAAATTTCTGACAATCTACTTTGGAAAAATCAGCCACTGAAAGTACCATGGAACACAGTTCTACTGTGACACACATTGGTTACATTGAATAAGAATTGACTTGACATCAACTGGTAGTCTGACGCCGAAGTCCATGTGACTAACAATCATGTTACTCTGCCTATCAATCCTAAAATTTTAAGTACCTCTCACACATCGGTCTTTCTTTTTACCACCCTGGGTAGGATGTTCTAACAAGGTTCAGTGAAGCTGGCAATTAGCTCATATAGACAAGAATCTGAGAGAAGAATTATTGCTCACAGATGTTTACAAGGGACTTTCACTTACTGTATCAGCTGCTGTTGAGATAATAATGTTCTGTAACAAAATAGTAATAACAATAATAATATTGCTGTATTAAAAAAACAACAATAAACTATCATTGGTATCTGATGATAACATTTTATCACTCGTGAATCTGGGATCAGCTGGTGGCCTGATGATATAGCTTGGCTAATTAACATCTCTGGGGGTCAGCTGAGGGTGGGCTGAGCTAGCCTGAATCTGGCTTTGATAGTTCAGCTCCATATGTCTCTCATTCTCCTCCTGGGAAGACACTACAAAATTACATGGTGAAGAGTCTGGATATAGGGAAGGGTGGAGAAAAAAAGAGGGAAAAAGAACAAGATCAACATCTTAACATCTCCAAAAATTAGAAAAAGAAAAGCAAAAAAAAAAAAAAAAGCTTGAAATCATCAAAAGAAAGAAAGAATAGAACAGAAATAAATAAAACAAAAACAAAAGAAACAACTAGACTAGAAGTGGCTTCTTGGAAGGAAATAATAACATTGACAAACCACTTGCAAATTTAACAAAAGAAAAGGAGAAGATGAATGAAAAATAGATGATGTCACAACAGAACCTACTGAAATAAAGAGGATCAAAACAGAATACTATGAAGAACTGTCCTTCTACATATGTGAAAACCTAGAAGAAATGGGCAAATTTCTAGACATACAACCTACCCAAGTTAAAACAATCTGAGGTAGAAAATTTGAAAAGACCCACCACAAAAGAAGAAATAGAAGAAATTATAAAAAGAACTACCAAAAAGAAAAAAGCCGTAGCCCAGATGGTTTCACTGGCAAATTCTAACAAACATTTAGAGAAGAGCTGACACCCATACTACTCAAACTATTCCAGAACATAGAAAATGATGGAATATGTCTGAACTTATTCCATGAAGTAAGAATAACCCCAATACCTAAACCAAGTGAAGACATCACTAAAAAAGGAAATTACAGACCAATATTCCTCAGGAAAATTGACACAAAAATTTTCAACAAAATCCTAACCAATACAATCCAGAAATATATCAATAATAATAATACATCATAGCAAAGTGGGATTTATACCAGGTATGCAAGGATGGTTCAACGTTAGAAAAATACTCAATGTAATTGATCACATAAATAAAACAAAGGAAAAGGGCCACATGATCATATCAATTGATGCAGAAAAGGCATTTGACAAAATCCAACAAAAATTCTTGATTAAAAAAAGCCAAGAAAAATAGGAATAGAAGGGATATTCCTCAACATAATTAAGAGCAAGTACACAAAACCAACAGCCAACATTATTTTCAATGGAGAAAAACTGAAAACATTCACCTGTGAATGGGAACTACACAAAGATGTCTTTTAGTAGAATTGCTATTCAATATTGTATTGGAAGTCCTAGCCAGGGCAATTAGACAAGAAAGAGAAACTAAACAAATAAATAAAAGTATCCTAATAGGTAAAGAAGAAGCAAAACTATCTTTATTTATAGATGATATGATCCCATACATATAAAATCCCAGAGACTCAAAAAGAAAACTACTGAAACTAATAAAAGAATTCAGCAAAATGGCAGGGTACAAGATAGACATACAAAAATCAGTCAAATTTCTTTACACTAACAAAGAGATCTCTGAAAAAGAAATCAAGACAACAATACCATTTACAATAATGCAAAAGATGAAGTACTTAGAAATATGCTCTGGTAGCATAGTGCCTATGTCACTTGACTGCTAATCAGAAGGCTGGAGATTCAAACCCACCAGCCACTCCTCGGAAGGAAGGTTGGGCAATCTACTTCCATAGTGATACTGCCTTGGGAACCCAAGGAGGGGTTGCTATGAGTTGGGTCTGACTTGATGGCACATAACAACAACAACAACAACAGAGACACAAAAGACCTATACAAAGAAAACTACAAAAATACAAGAAACCAAAAGAGACCTATATAAATGAAAGAATATACCATATTCATGGATAGGAAGACTTAACATTGTTAAAATATCAATATTACCCAAAGCAATCCACAGATATAATGTTATTCGATACAAATTCCATTATCATTTTTTAAAGAGATGGGAAAACTAATCACCAACTTTACATGGACAGAAAAGAGACCCAACTAAACAAAATATTACTAAAGAAGAAGAACAAAGTAGGACTCCTCACACTCCCCAATCTCAAAACATTCTATACTGTCACAGTAGTCAAAATAGCTTGGTATTGGTACAAATACAGACATATAGGCCAATGAAACAGCATCGAAAGCTCAGAAGTAAATCCATCCACATATGGACAGCTGATCTTTGACAAAAAGCTGAAACTCATTAAATGGGGAAAAGATTGTCTCTAACAAATGGTGCTGGCAAAACTGGATATCCATTTTCAGAAAAATTAAATAGGATCCATATCTCTCACTATATGCAAAAACTAACTCAAGATGGATCAAATACCTAAATGTAAAACCTAAAACTATAAAGGTCATCAAAGAAAAATAGGGGAAAAGTTAGGGGCCCTGTTATATGACATAAATACACTGTCAAACAAAACTAAAAATGTACAAATGGCAGAAGACAAACTAGACAACTTGGACCTAATAGAAATGAAATATTTATTTGCATCAAAAGATTTCACCAAAAAAGTAAAAAGAGAACCTTCAGACAGGGAGAAAATTTTAGCAACGACATCAGATGAGGGACTAATCTCTACTGAAAACATCAACACCTCACCAACAAAAAGATGGACCATCCCATTTAAAAAAATGGGCAGAGGATGTGAACAGACACTTCACGTGGCTAACAAACACACCAAGAAAGGCTGTGATCATTAGCCATTAAAAAAAAAAAAAAAAAAAAAATTGCCATGGAGTCAATTCTGACTCTTAGTGACCCTATAGCCATTAAAGTAAAACCAAGCTCACAGCCATTGAGTTGATTCCAACTCATTGTGACCCCCATTGGGTTTCCAAGGCTATAAATCTTTACTGAAGCAAACTGCCTCACCTTTCTTCCATAGAGTGGCTGGAGGGTTCTTCCTAGTGACCTTTTGGTTAGCAGCCAAATGCCTTAACCACTACACCAACAAATCTCCTTTTCTATAGCCATTAGAGAGATGCAAATCAAAACAGCAATGACATATCATCTCATCCTAGCATTAACAATAAAGCTCAAAAAAAAAAAATTACAAAGCAACAAATGCTGGCAAGAGGGTGGAAAACTGGATCCTTCATACACTGCTAGTGGGACTGTAAAATGGTACAACCACTGTTGAAAATTTCCTTTAAAAGTTGGAAATAGAAATACCATATGATCCAGCAATCTCACTACTAGGTATATACTTTAGAAAAATAAGAACTTCAAAGTCCAGTGTGTATTTTACAATCACAATACATCTGAATTCAGACATTTAATTTTATTACAAAAATTTAATCTGTATTTAGATTTCATAAAATTATGATTGAAAAACTAGATTCATATATCCAACATTCTTGCAAGTTTCCAATCACAGACTTGAATGTTAGTTTTAAAATGTAAATTAATTAAAATTAAACAAAATTTGAAATTCAATTATTTTGTCTCACTAGCTCCATATCAAATACTCAGTAGCCACATGTGGAACAGTGGCCACCATGCTGAATAGCACAGTTTTAATATCTTATTAGTAATTGTAGTGCCTAAGGCATTTGGCTGCTAACCAGAAGGGTGGTGGTTCAAACCCACCAGCCACTCCTCGAAAGGAAGATGAGCAATCTACTTCTATAGTGATACTGCCTGGGAAACCCAAGGAGGGGTTGCTACTAATTGGATCCAACTTAATGGTGGTGAGTTTTTTTTTTTTTTTTTTTTTCTTTTGGTATATTTTATTACTTAGGGTGTGGCCTGAGTACTAGAGTATTAACATCTCTTGGAAGCTTCTTAAACTTTCAGAATCTCAGGCCCTACCTCCAGATTTACTGCATCAGAATCTGCATTTTATCATGATCCCTAGGTGACTCATTTGCACTTTAAAGGTTTAGATACACTGCCCCAGAAAGCTTTAGTTGCTTTTGATGCTGTACAATAAGAAATTATTCAGTTTTTTAAACATTACATTCCAAAAGCCATGGTATTTTCAATTGTCTCATGTGCTTGTGAAAGCTAGACAATGAATAAGTAAGACCAAAGAAGAGGTGATACTTTTGAATTGTGGTGTTGGTGAAGAATACTGAAACTACCATGGACCGTCAGAAGAATGAACAAATCTGTCCTGGAAGAAGTGCAGCTAGGCCACAGTGGCTGCAAGGATGGGCTCAAGTGTAGCAAGGATTGTGAAGATGGTACAGGACTTGGCAGTGTTTCATTCTGTTGTACATAGGGTCACTAAGAGTTGGAGCTGACTCAGTGACACCTAACAACAAACAATAACATATTATAGATTGATAAAGAATATCAGCAACAAACCAGTAGGAAATAGATATTATAATGACAAGAGCTTTTGTGTAATAAAAATTTTCTCATGGAATACAGACTATCCTAGGATCCTATTTAGAGACTTTAGGGAAAATGAAGCATAGTGCAATGAGGTCTTTTTCAATACCTCACAATGAGGGGAATGAGAAGGCACACCGTAGAATCTAGATTTGCAATTTGCTTCTTATCTGAGCTCCTAGATAGTATTTGATTCACCTACCCCCAACTTATTTTTCGCCTTAGCCTTCCCGTTCATACATCCACCATCACACTAGAGAGTTCATTCACTTAAGGAAATACACCATCAAGATCAGCACCCTAGTCTGGAGGCGGGTATGGGAATGGGTCCCTCAACAGATTATTTCAGGTCTCCATTTAATGAAAACCACAATTGGCTCTGTGGCAGCAGAACCAGAGATTAAGATGGAGACTCTAACACAGAGACAACTTAATTACTCTTGTGATGACTCTGGATTAATTTACTGCGTTCTCTAAATCTTTCTGTCTTCTAATTGATCATCAGGACAAAGGGTCATCTTTTCGACCACGTGAAGAGAGAAAGGCTGGACATTGACAGCTTACTTGCGTCTGCGAACCTGTGCTGAATGACAGATGCAATTTAATGCTGAAAATTGGATGAATGCACCAATCTCTATTATCTGTCTAAATGTCTATAATTTTAGAACTTTAAGTACTTGATTTTATTATGGGAGGTTGTATTGTTTACAAAAATAAATATGGAAACATTTCTCAATATCTCAATAATATTTAAGAAATGATTTCAAAATTATTCAAAATAGTTCTCATTATCTTTATCTCATTTAACATTAACATAATAGCTTTTTAATGTTTCAACCTAAACAACAAAATATATTGAAACTTGGAATTCTCAGAAGTCCTAAAAGCTGGAACATGGTGTTCTCATTAGTGTTTACTATGCAGACTATTTAATGACATCTTCCCAGTGAATACAAAAATTAAAGAATTTTCTGATATAGCATTTTTACTTTCAGATGACCAGAAGCTTCCAAACTTTAATTAATTTTTTTCCAGAATTGATTCATTAAATATTAGCTTTTGTAATATTTTTATATGAGTAACCTTAATAAATGGTCACAAAATCATGGAATCCAGTAGGATTGAGAGATGTGGTTTTAGGTGGTGTTCTAAGGAATGGTCCAAGTGAAATTAATGAATGAGTTATGGAAAGTTAAACTCCGTATTACTCCATATAACTTCTAACATTTTGTAACCCAATTCCAGGTTCTGATCTCAGAGACTTCCAGACATTGTCTGATAAGGAATAATATGAGCTTAGCTAAACTGAGTTCCAAAAAAGGATGCTTTGGTGAAGACATCTTTACATCTCTCTTCTTTCTGAAACCAACATCAAACTTATCATCATCACTATCATCCTCCTAATTGTAGAGAAGAAAACTACATTGTCAAAGGTTTTAGGAAGAAAACAGCAAAATCAGGACCACAAGATAGGGAAGAAGGTTTGCAGAATAAGCTGAAAATGCAATTTAGTCAAGGAGCAAAGATAAAAGCTGACAAATAACTCTGACAAATACAATTATGCAAAAGTAATTTGTAAAATCATTCCACACAAAAGACACCTTTTATTATAAGTATCAGTAAAATTTGAGTACATTCCAAAACTACATCTATCAGTGTCAGAGAAATATATGAAAAGCAATCAAACACCATTCACAGCAGCAAACAGGCAATGGTATGGCAAAGGAGAAGAGAAAAAGTGGGTAACCAAGAGTTCTGAAATTATATTTAAAATAATCTTTAAATCACTATACACACACATATACACACATACTACACATCACCCTGAGGCATCCCAGAACATCTCTGTACACTAGTCTAGAATAGAATAATATTCCCAGGGCACAGGGTTGTGGATCATGGACTCAGAGACAACTGAAAAAAAATTTAAACCACACTTTGCTATGTTGATTTATGTTCCCTTCCTGAACTATGTATCTACAAATAGCTACCACAAAAGAAAGGAGAAAAAACCTCACCAATAAACAGCCC
>NW_006921895.1:982870-986260 GCF_000298275.1 Orycteropus afer afer | reverse complement strand
AAAAAAAAAAAAAAAAAAGGCTAGACCAGAGACTAAGAAATACTACAAAGTAAGTAAATCCCAAAACCAGTAGGGTATGACATAACTGATAAGCATCTAATATGTGAAATATATAGAAAACTTCTATAATATGAAAAAAAAAAAAAATGACAACACAATTAAATAGAGGCCAAAGAAGTAAACAGACACTTTGCCTAAGAGGATATTCAAAGGCCAAAACACACATGAAAGGATGCTCAGTGTCATTAGCTACCAGGGAAATGCATATCAAAACCACAAATGAGGTACCATTTTACTCCCACTAAAACCAAAAAAACCAAACTCACTGCCATCAAGTCAATTCCAACTCATAGTGATCTCCATTGGGTTTCTGAGGCTGCAAATCTTTATAGAAGTAGATTGCCCCATCTTCCCTCCATGGAGCAGCTGGTAGGTTTGAACCACTGAACTTCTGGTTAGCAAAAGGTTATTTAGTAACCTTCTGATTACTAAAAGGTCCTTTCTCCTTTGTACATTTTGGTGACATGTTCAGCTTCATCAGACTGTGCACATAACCACTATTTGGTGTTATCTTTCCCATCACCTAAAATAATAAATGTCTACTACCTAGAGAGTGAATCTCCATCCCCTCATCCCTGGTAACCACGAATGAACATTAGTTTCTATATATTAGAATGCCTCATCCACTACGCCACCAGAGCTTCCACAAGGATGGCTAAAAGGAGTCTTGATTGCACAGTGGTTAAAGTGCTTGACTACTGACCAAAAGTCAGTGGTTTGAACTCACTAGTTGGGAGAAAGATGCGGCTGTCTGCTTTGGTAAAGATTATAGCCTTGGACATCCTCTATCTTATGCTGTTGCTATGAGTCAGAATCAGCTAGTTGGCTATGAGTTTGGTTTTGGATTTGGTATGGTTGTTAAGATTTAAAAAACAAACATCAACAACAAAAAAATAAAATAAATGTTTGAGGGGGTGTGCAGAAATCAGAACCCTCATCTATTGCTGGTGAAAATTCAAAATGGTGCAGACATTGTGAAAAATAATCTAGTGGTTCTTTAAAAAAACAGAGGTAAAGCTGCCATGCTGTTGTTATATGCTGTCGAGTTGCCTCTGACTCATAGTGACCTCTCCTTGCGTTTCCGAGGCAGTATCATCATGAAACTAGATTGCTCAATCTTCCTTCCAAGGAGTGGCTGGTGGGTTTAAACCACCAACCTTCTGGTTAGCAACCAAGTGCCTTAGGCACTATGCCACCAGAGCTCCCAAACCCGCCATTTGACCCAGAAATTCCACTCCAAGGTATATATCCTAGGAATCTAAGAGAAATGACACAAACCGACATATGCACACCTATGTTCATCACAGGACTGTTCACCATAGCAAAAAGATGGAAACAACCTAAATGTCCATCAATGGAAGAATGGATAAGTAAAATGTGGTACATACATAGAATAAAATACTCAGTGATATAGAATGAGTTTCTGAAACATTTTAGAACAAGAGTGAACTGAGAGAACATTATATTAAGTGAATAATCATACACACACACACACACACACACAAATATTATATATACTCATTTTATGAGAAGACATGAGCAGATATTCAAACTAATGTTCATTCATGGTTACCAGGAATAGGGGGATGGAGATTTACTCTCTAGATAGTAGACATTTGTTATTTTTGGTGATGGGAAAGATAACACCAAATGATGGTAGTGTGCACAGTCTAATGAAGGTGAACATGTCACCAAAATGTGCACAAGAAAAGGGCCTTTTAGTAACTGCTATTAAAAAAAAAAAAAAAACTCTTTGCCATTGAGTCAGATCCAACTCCTAGCAATCTTGGGTTTCTGAGATGGTATCACTACGGAAGTAGCTTGCCCAACCTTCTTTCTAAGGAGTGGCTGATGGGTTTGAACCACCAGCCTTCTGGTTAGCAGTAAAATGCCTTAGGCACTAGACTACCAGAGCTTATATAATTTTGAAACAACAGCAACAATAACAATAATGTATTTGTGCAGGTATATATGTAGTTATGTAGACATAATGTGTATAGTTATATATATATGAGTATATATGTGTGCCTATATAGGTATATACAAGGAACTCTAGTGGTGTAGTGGGTAAGGCATAACAAGAAGGTCAGTGGTTCAAACCCACCAGCTTCTCTGTGGGAGGAAGATAAGGCTGTTTACTTCTGTAAAGATTTATAGCCTTGGAAACTCAATGGGGGTCACTATGAGTTGGAATTGACTGGATGGCAATTTTGATGGACTTAAAAGCTTGAGAAGCCACCTAAGATACAACTATTGGTCTCTACTCAGCTGAAGTAAAAGAGAAAGAAGGAAACAAAAGACACAAAGCAAAAACTAGTCCATAGGACTAATAGTCTGCACAAGCCACAACCTCACCCAACATGAGACCAGAAGAACTAGATTGTGCCTGGCTATCATTACTGACCATTCTGATCAGAGCCACAAAAGAATGGGAGAAAAATGTGTTCCAGAACCTCTAATCTAAAAAAAAAAACAAAAAAACACACTTACTGACCTGGTTGAGACTGGATGACTCTCCAAGACTATTACCCTGAGATACTCTTTAAAACTTGAACTGAAACTGTGGTTTTCTAGTTATATCCTTCATATCCTCTAACCTCTTAAGTAAATAAGATATCAGTTCACAAATAAATAATCTTATCTATGAGTACTGTGGTCCTTTAAATAATCATCTGCAAGAAACTAAGTGTTCAGCAATAACTTTAAAACAAAGAGTATAACGGGGCAGGGAATCTAGATTAATGGCAGTGGTATAACCCAAATGTTCATGCGTTGTGAAGAATGTTACCAATGTCAATAAACAATTTGTGTAGAAATTGTTGAATAGGAACCTAAACTGCCTTCATTGAAAAGACAATTGAATATTATTTTAAAAACAAGCAAAATCCAGTAGGACACATTTTATCAGATCTTAAGGCATGAAAACAGTGGCTCCACCCTATAGGAAGTGACTCTGCCCTCTCGATTCTATGTGACAGTCCCACACATGAAAGTGAGGTGAAGG
This sequence comes from Orycteropus afer afer, assembly GCF_000298275.1. Taxonomy (NCBI): domain Eukaryota; kingdom Metazoa; phylum Chordata; class Mammalia; order Tubulidentata; family Orycteropodidae; genus Orycteropus; species Orycteropus afer. The sequence continues at coordinate 983,196 of NW_006921895.1, read as the reverse complement.
TCTCATCCTTTAAAATTTACATGGTGGCCTCACCCCCTGAAACTGAAGAAATGGTTGTCCTGGCTCTCAAAGCTTGTGCTGGCACTCTTTCTAGTCTCTGAATTGCTCCTGGGATTATCCTTCCTTTTCTTAAAGTATAATAGATGTCCACAGTTAAGGTACCCAAGATAATTCATCAGCTTATTTCTGGCCTGTAGAATAGGAAGTTGTTGTTGTTGATATGTGCCGTCGAGTCATACCTGACTCATAGCGACCCCTCCTTGGGTTTCCGAGGCAGTATCACTATGGAAGTAGGATTGCCCAACCTTCCTTCCAAGGAGTGGCTG
>NW_006921895.1:976128-982770 GCF_000298275.1 Orycteropus afer afer | reverse complement strand
TGGGTTTGAACCGCCAGTCGTCTGGTTAGCAGGCAAGTGTCTTAGCCACTATGGTACCAGAGCTCCCAGAATAGGAAGTAGATAGCAAAAAAAAAAAAAAAAAAAAAAAGCTTTCATTTTATCCTATCTCTACTCCCTTCAGTCTAAGACAGCATTTCTGTTGAGATGGTTGATTAAATCACTAAATCTAATCTCTTCAGAAAATTATTGTCTAGCTACACTCTTCATGAGTATGCTTTCTTAGTTTTCAAAATAGAATTTTACATATCTTCAAGTTCTGATTTTAGTTTTTGCAATTAGTTTCTCAATTTATCCCTTTCTTCCTTAATTTTACTATCAGTAGCAGAGTGAAACCATCCCTCAACTTCAAGAGTTTGCATAGCAATGTCCTCAGTCAGATATATCCAGTATCATCACTTCCAAGTTTAACATTTCACAAACCATTTGGACATAATTCAGCCAATTTCTTTGCTACTTTATAACAACGAATGATCATCTTTTCCCAAGTGTCCAATAATATCTCCATCATTTCTTTTTAAGGCTTTGGCAGAAAAACATTTAAAGTTCACATTTCTAGCATTAGTATCCTAATGTCGTTTTTAGCCCTCACCAGAATTGTCTGTAAAGTCTGTAATTCTACCAACAGTCTCTTCAACTCAAAATAAGATTTTGCTATAAAGTGCTTCAAAACTCTCCCAGCATTATCTTTGACCCAAGTCCAAAGGCATGTCCAAATTTTGGGGAAATTTTTAGAGCAGCACTCCACTTTCTGGTACCAAACTCAGTTTTTCTTTCTTAGAGCTGCTACAATAAAATACCATAAAGTGAGTGCTTTAAAGAGCAGAAATTTCTCACAGTTCTGAATGCTAGAAGTCCAAATTCAGGGCCTTGGTAGAACGATGTTCTCTCATTTTCTGTTCTAGATGAAGAACCTTCTTTGTCTCCTCCAACTTCTGGTGTTGCTGTTGTTGTTGTTAGGTCCCACTGAGTCGCTTCTGACTCATAGAGACCCTGGCATAGTAGAACAAAACACTGCCCAGTCCCACATCAACTCTGTGATCCTTGCTATACTTGAGCCCATCATCACAGCCACTCTGTCAATCCATCTTGTTGAGGGCCTTCCCCTCCTTCATCGACTCTCCACCTTATCAAGCATGACATCCTTATCCAGAGAATGGTCCCTTCTGACAACATGACCAAAGTAGGTGAGATGAAGTTTGGCCATTTTCGCCTCCAAGGAACACTCTGGCTGCATTTCCTCCAGGAAAGATTTGTTAGATAATTTAGCAGTCCATGGTACTTTCAGCATTCTTCACCAGCAACACAACTCAAAAGCATCAACTCTTCTTCGATCTTTCTTATTCATTGTCCAGGTCTCACATACATATGAGGTAATTGAAAATACCATGCATGGCTCGTGTCAGGCAGACCTTAGTCCTCAAGGAGATGTCTTTGCTTTTCAACACTGAAAAGAGATCCTCTGCAGCTGATTTGCTCAGTGCTATACATCATCTGATATACTGACAGCTGCTTTCATTGGCATTGATTGTAGAACCAAGTAATGTGAAGTCTGACAATTTCAATCTTTTCTCCACTTATTGTAATGCTGCTTATAGGCCAAGTTGTGAGGATTTTTGTTTTCTTTATTTTGAGATGTAATCCATACTGTATACTGTATTCTTTAATCTTCATCACTAAGCACTTTAAGTCATCCTCACTTTCAACAAGCAAAGTTGTGTTGTCAGCATATTGCAGGTTAATGATTCTTCCTCCAATCCTGATGCCACATTCTTCTTCATATAGTCTAACTTCTCAAATCATTTGCTCAGCATATAGATTGAATAAGTATGGTGAAAAGATGCAACCCTTGATTTTAAACCATACAGTGTCTCCTTGTTCCATTTGAACAACAGCCTCTTTGTCTATGTACAAGCTCCTCATGAGTACATTTAAGTGTTCTGCAATTCCCATTCTTCTCAATGTTACCCATAATTTGTTATGATCCACACAATCAAATGTTTTTGCATAGTTAATAAAACACAAGTAAACATCTTTCTGGTATTCTTTGCTTGAGCCAAGATCCATCTGACATCAGCAATGATATCCCTCATTCCATGTCTTCTTCTGAATCCAGCTTGCATTTCTGGAAGTTCTCTGTCAATATATTGCTGTAACCATTTTTGAATTATCTTGAGTAAGATTTTACTTGCATGTGATATTAATGATATTGTTCAATAATTTCCACATTCTGTGAAATCACCTTTCTTTGGAATGGGTACAAATGTGGGTCTCTTCCAGTCAGTTGACCAGGTAGCTGTCTTCCAAATCTCTTGGCAAACCAAGTGAGTGTCTCCAGTGGAACATCCATTTGTTGAAATATCTCAATGGGTATTCCATCGATTCCTAGAGCCTTGTTCTTGACCAATTCCTTCAGTACAGCTTCAGATTCTTCCTTCAATACCATTGCTTCTTGATCATATGCCACTTCCTGCAATGGATAAAGATCTACCAGGTCTTTTTGGTACAATGACTCTGTATATTCCTTCCTTCCATCTTCTTTTGATGCTTCCTGCATAATTTAGTATTTAGCCCATAGAATCTTTCAGTACTGCAACATGAGGCTTAATTTTTTTCCTCAGTGCTTTCAGCTTGAGAAATGCTTAGTATGTTCTTCCCTTTTGGTTTTCTAACTCCAGGTCTTTGTATATTTCATTATACTAATTGGCTTTGCTTTGTCTGCTTGAGCTGCTCTTTGAAATCTTCTGTTCAGCTCTTTTATCTTGTCATTTCTTCCATTTTCTTTAGCTACTCTGCTCAAGGGCAATTATCAGAGTCTCTTCTGACATCCATTTTGTCTTTTTCTCTCTTTCTCATATTTTTAATGACCTCTTGCTTTCTTCATAGATTATGTTCTTGATGTCATCCCATAATTCTTCTAGTTTTCAGTCATTGGTATTCAATGCATCAAATCTATTCTGTAGATGGTCTCCAAATTCAGGAGGGATATATTCAAGGTCATATTTTGGCTCTCATGGACTTGTTTTAATTGTCTTCAACTTCAAGTTGAATTTTCATGTAAGCAGTTGATGGTCTGTTCCACAGTCAGTTCCTGGCCCTGGTTTGGCTGAAGATATTGAGCTTTTCCATCACCGCTTGCCACAGATTTCATCAATTTGATTCCTGTGTACTCCATTGGTGATGTCCATGCATATAGCCATCATTGTGTTGTTGAAAAAAGGTATTTGCAATGATTGAGTCATTGGTTCCAAAATTCTATCATGCAGTCTCCAGTGTTATTTCTGTCAAGCGTTATTACTGTCACCAAGGCCAAATTGTCCAACTACCAGTAATTCTTTGTTTCCAACTGTTTCATTGCAGTCACCAGTGATAATTAACCCATCTTGATTGTGTGTTCAGTGAATTTCAGACTGCAGAAGTTGATAAAAATCTTCAATTTCTTCATTTTTGCCTTTGGTGGTTGGTATGTAAATTTGAATAATAGTAGCATTAACTGGTCTTCCTTGTAAGGTGTATGGATATTATCCTATCACTGACAGCCTTGTACTTTAGGACAGATCTTGAAACATCCTTTGTGATGATGAATGCCACACCATTCCTCTTCAAACTGTCATTCCCGGCGTAGTAGATCATATGGTAGTCTGATTCAAAATGATCAAAATCAGTCCATTTCAGCTCACTAATGCCTAGGATATCAATCTTTATGTGTTTCATTTCATTCTTTATAACTTCCAATTTCCCTAGATTCATACTTTGTACATTCCATGTTCCAGTTATTAATGGATGTTTGCAGCTGTTTCTCCTCAAATTGAATCATTCCGCATCAGCAAATGGAGGTCCCAAAGGCTACACTTTATCCATATCTTTAAGGTTGGTTCTACTCTGATGATGCAGGTCTTTCCAAGTTGTATTTTGAATGCCTTCTGACCTCAGGGGCTGGTCTTCCTGCACTGTCTTGGACAATGTTTCAGGGCTATTCATAAAGTTGCCCAGTAATGTATCATACAGTGTTTCTCTGCTATTCATAAGGTTTTCCCTGGGCAATTTTTTGAGAAGTGGATGGCCTCTTCCTTCTTCCTAGTCTGTCTCGGTCTGTAAGTTGAATTGAGACCTGTGTACTATGTGCAACCCTGCTGGCATTTGAGACACCGGTGGCACAGCCTCAACCCTCTCAACAACATGCCACCACAGTACAACAAAATGACAGACAAGTTTGTCTTCCTTAGCTGTTTGAAACCTCTCTGCCCTCCTCTCACCTGGATCCCATGACTCTATGGTCCCTGACTTTTCCCCTCTTTCCTGTCTCTTGGATGTGTGACCTGTTTCCCTCCCCTTACCTAGATCCCTTGGCTCTGTCTTCACCCTGGCTCCTCCCATGGCTCCCACATCTGGGTGCCTGTCCTGTCTGCCTGGCCTTAGCTGGGTTCCCACATCTCTGTCTCAGCCCTAGCTCCTCCCCCATCTCCTGCTACCAACTTCTGGTAGCCCCATGAATTTCTTGACTTTCCTTAGTTTGTAAATGTATCTTCATATGACATCTCTCTTTCCCCTGTGTGTGACTGTTCTATCCTTGTGTATGACATCATTCAGAATGTATTAGGACCAATAGTACTCCAGCATGACATCTTTAACTAATAAGATTTTCAAAGAAAACCCAAATTTTCCCAAATAAGGTCATATTCACAGGTACATGGAACTAAGATTCAACATATCATGTTAGGGGACATAATTAACTTCATAAAAGGAACAAACACAAGAATTCTGAAGAATCATACTCATACAGTTAAATGCAGCAGGATATAATTAAAGTTCACAGGAACAGGTAGGAATACAAATAAATTTCAATATTAAGAAATCTATTAGTATTTTTTATAATATTATTAGATGATTGGAGGAAAAAAAATCCTCTCAAAAATAGCTAAAAAGAGATTTAATAAGTACTAATATTCATTAAAAATAAAAATAATAAACTAGAATGGTACTTCTTCAATTAGATTAAAAATATAAATCTAAATTATGGAACCAGCTTAATATCTAACAGTGAAACGCCAGAGTCATGTTCATTAAAATCAGGAACAACAGCTTCTCTTACTACTATTGTCAAGTATTTTTCTATAATTATTAGTGTTACAGGAGTCTCTTGATCAAATTCTTCTCTTTAGAATTGAAGCACCCTGCAGCTCATCAGATATTTATTAATCTTTTTATTCTCTACTTTGGATACTTGTGGAAACAAACTTTTGTTCTGTTAAATATGATTCTCAACTAAGTCAAATCAAGATGTTTTTGCACCTTTCACAGAAAAATAAATTTAGCAATATATTACAAATGTATAGTGTTATAAGCTCTTATGAGAAATTTTTATCTATAAATTTGGTATACAGCTTTTAATATTGTTAAGAGAGGTAGAGAGACATATAGAGAGGAAAAGGAAAAGATAAAAAAGAAGAAGAAAGTGAAGGGAGAGAAGGAGATAGATGGAGACAGAGAAAAAATTTTGTCTGTTAAATTCAATGTCAATATCAGATTTCACACTAGATAAAAAGCTACAAGTTAGCTTGCCACAGTTTTATGCAAGATTGCATAAAATTGGAAGATTGTAGCCATAGCAATAACAGCAGCCAGAGTATCAGTATTTTGCAGTTTCTTAACCCCAGTTCTTACCAGACCCACCAAACCCATTGAATCTGTTGTGACTCATACTGACTCCATGGCACAGAATAGAACTACTCTAGAGCTCTGGTGGCATAGTGCCTAAGGCATTTGACTGCTAACCAGAAGGCTGGTGATTCAAACCCACCAGCCAATCCTCAGAAGGAAGGTTGGGCAATCAACTTCTGTAATGATACCTCCCTGGAAACCAAAGGGGTTGCTATGCATCAGATCCGACTCCACGACAGTGAGTTTGGTTTGTTTGGTTTAGAGTTTCCAAGGCTATGATCTTTATGGAAGCAGATTGACACATCTTTATCCCCTGGAACAGCCTGTGGGTTTGAATCACCAACCTTTTGGTTAGTAGCTGAGCACTTAATCATTGCACCAACAAAGCTATTTCCAGTTCTCAAAAGGAAATGCAAAAAGGAGCAGATGACACCTTTACAGACAATGGGCTGCATTATAGAAGAGGATGTCTGAGCTTCTTGTTGTCATTAGGTGCCTTCAAGTTGGCTCTTACTCACAGTGACCCTATGCACAATAGAGTGAAACACTGCCTGGTCCTGTGCCATCCACACATTCCTTGCTATGTCTGAGGCCATAACTGAAGCCACTGTGTCAATCCATCTCGTTAAGGGTCTTCCCCTTCTTTGCTGACCGTCTACTTTACCAAGCATGATATCCTTCTCCCTTCTTACTACATGACCAAAATAAGTGAGACAAAGTCTGGCCATTCTCACTTCCAAGGAGCATTCCAGCTGCACTTATTCCAGGACAAATTTATTTGTTCTTCTGGCAGTTCATGATATTTTCAGTATTCTTGACAAATACCACAATACAAAGGCATCAACTCTTCTTTGATCTTGCTTATTCATTGTCCAGCTTTCATGTGCATATGACATGATTGAAAATGTCATGTCTTGGGTAAAGCTCACCTTAGCTTTCAAACTGACATCTTTGCTTCTTAAT
>NW_006921895.1:966796-976028 GCF_000298275.1 Orycteropus afer afer | reverse complement strand
TTTTACATTCAAAGTTATGTTTACATTTTGTTTCATTCCCCCATTTACCATGTCCAAACCTAACCCACTCTCCTCCCCTCCCTACTCTGTAACCCTCCCCCTGTCCCTGTGCCTCTCATATTTATACACTCTTGTTTGTCCTGTATTTCCTCGATTTGAATGTTGGTCCTCTGGTGTATGTATGTATTACCATAGAGTATGTGGGTGTGTCATCCTGGGTTGAGTGATCTGCGTGTACATCTTGTTAACTATTGGGCTGAAGCCAGCCCATGGGGGTGCATTTTATTCCAGGTGCAGAATGTATTCCAGCGCCATAGTATTGGGGGTCTCACCAGATTTCATCTGACCAGTAATTCTAGTCATTATAGAGTTTTTGGACTTTGTTCCACATTTTCCCTCCCACTCTATCCAGGATCACCAAATTTAATCTTTTCCTGAGTGGTTGGCATTGGTAGCTGGGCACCATCTAGTTCTTATGGTCTCAAGGGCCATTGTGTCCTAGCATGCTGATTGCTTCCAAATGCCCTTTTTTTTTTTTTTTGCGTTCTTCTTTGCTTCCAACATTAGGAGACCATTAGCTGCATCGTAGATGGCCACTTGGCAGCTTTTAAGACCTCAGTCACTACTCATCAATGTAGGATGTGGAGCAACGATTTTATGTATTTTGTTGTGTCAATCGAGTCTGGTGTCCAGTACTATGGTCCTGAGACAGTAGATCTATTGGATCTCTCTCCCATAGTGTCTGGTTGTCTGTGAGGGATTACTCTATGTCTGTCTTCTACTGCTTCTGTAAGGACTGCAGGTATTTTGTATCACTGATGTCTGTGCAAGATTAGCCTCAGCTGAATCTATCCTTGGTCTATGATATACTTCTGTTCACTGACCCCTGTCTGATCATCTCAGGTGTTTATGTGTTTATCTGTAGCCTGGTGTTGGTGTTAATGGCAATGCCATATTGTGGACACATTGGTTGGTATTAGCATCTATTGACTATCACTTATGTGCACAACTTGGTGTCCTCCCATTTCCTAATGTTATCATGGTGGTCATAGATCCTTCCCATGTATCCCTCCCCTTACCCACATCAGTGTGTAGGCCCCAACTAGTCTGAAATTAATCCCTCCTGTTCCCTCACCATCCTGGTAACCTACTAAGTGAGTTCCCTTTCCCAAGCAAACCCTTCTCTGTCTTTTTACCGTAATGGTTGATGCATTACTTGTCTTTCTGTGACTGACTTATTTCACTCAGCATAATGTCCTCCAGGTTCATCCACATAGTGAGATGATTTGCATATCCCTCATTGTTCTTTAATGTAGCATAATATTCCATTGTGTGCATGTACCATAATTTGTTTATCCACTCATCTGTTGATGGGCATTTAGGTTGTTTCCATCTCTTTGCTATAGTGAAATGTGCTATGCTGAACATAGGTGTACATATGTTTATTTGTGCACTGTCTCTCACCACTTTAGGATATATTCCTAGTAATGGAATTGCGGGGTCAAATGGTACTTCTGTTTTCAGTTTTTTAAGGAAACACCATACCATTTGACACAATAGTTGTACCATTTTACAATCCCACCAGCAGTGCACAAGGTTTCCAATCTCTCCACAACTTCGCCAGCATTTGTTATTTTCTGACCTGTTGAACTTTGCTATTATTGCTGGGGTGAGATGATATCTCATTGTTGTTTTTACTTGCATCTCTCTAATAATTAATGATCGTGAGCAATTTTCCCAGTGCAATTTGACATCTGATTTCCTGATTGCTGCTTCCATGGGTGTTGACCATAGAGCCAAGTAAAATGAAACCCGTGAAAACATCAGTCTTTTTGTTGTTTATCAAGCTGTTGCTTATTGGTCCTGTTGTGAGTATTTTCATTTCCTTTATGATGTAATGCATAGAAAGTGCTTCAAGTTACCTTTCAGCAGGCAAAGTTTTGTCATCTGCATATTGTAGGTCGTTAATGGTTCTTCTTCCAATCTTGATGCCATGTTCTTCTTCATATAGTCTAGCTTCTCAGATTATTTGCTCAGCATCCAGATTGAATAAATATGATGAAATACACAACCTTAATGGACACCTATCCTGATTTTAAACCATGCAATATCTCCTTCTTCTCTTTGAAACACAGCTTCTTGGTCTATGTACAGACTCGTCATGAGAACAATTAAGTGTTCTGGAACTACCATTTTTCAAAAAGTTGTCCATAATTTGATATGATCCACACAGTCAAATGACTTTTCATGGTCAATAAAACACAGATAGACATCTCTGTGGTATTCTTTCCTTTCAGCCAAGATCCATCTGACATCAACAACGATATCCTAACTTTCACGTCCTCTTCTGAATCCAGCTTGATTTCTTGGCATTTCCCCTGTCAATATATTAATGCAACCATTTTTGAGTTATCTTCAGCAAAATTTTACTTGTGTTAGATATTAATTATATTGTTCAATAATTTCCACTTTCTTTTGGATAACCTTTCTTTGGAATAGTCACAAATATGGATCTCTTTCAGTCAGTTGGCCAGGTAGCTATCTTGCAAATTTCTTGGCATAAAAGAGTAAGTAACCCCCACATCCATCTGTTGAAACATCTCAATGATATTCCATCAATTGCTGGAGACTTGTTTTTTTTTTTTGCCAATGCCTTCACTGAAGCTTGGACTTCTTCCTTCAATATCATTGGCTCTTAATCATATGCTACCTCCTGAAATAGTTGGACAGTGACCAATTCTTTTTGGTAAAGTGACTCTGTCTACTCCTTCCATCTTCTTTTGATGCTTCCTGCACTGTTCAATAATTTTCTGTAAAATCCTTCAATATTACAACTTGAGTCTTGAGTTTTTCTTGGTTCTTTCAGCTGGAGAAATGCTGAATATCTTCTTCTCTTTTGTTTTTCTAATACAAGTCTTTCCACATTTCATTATAATAATTTATTTTATCTTCTCAAGCTTCCCTTTGAAATCTTTTGTTCAAATATTTTATTTTATCATTTCTTCCATTCACTGTAGCTACTCTCCATTCAAGAGCAAGTTTCAGAGTCTCTTCTGACATTTATTTTGTTCTTTTCTTCCTTCCCTATGTTTTTAATGACCTTTTGCTTTCTTCATATTTGATGTTCTTGATGTCATCCCACAATTCATCTGATCTTTTGTCATTTTTTTTTTCAATGTATCACATTTCTTCTTCAGATGGTCTCTAAATTCAGTTGGGATATAATCGTGGTCATATTTTTGCTCTCATGAACTTTAATTTTCTTCAGGTTCAACTTGAACTTGCATATGAGCAATTGATGGTCTGTTCCAGAGTCAGCTCCTGGCCTTGTTTTGACTGATGATATTGAGCTTCTCCATCATCTCTTTCCACATATATAGACAATTTGAATCTTGTATATTCCATCTGGTAAGGTCTACATATATAGTTGATGTTTAGCTTGTTTAAAAAAAGTATTTGCATTGAATAAGTTGTTGGTCATGTATAATTCTGTCACGCAATCTCTGGCATCATTTCTGTCACCAGGGTCATATTTTCCAACTGCCAAAGTTTTTCTTTGTTTTCAGCTTTCACATTCCAATCACCAGTATTCATCAATACATCTTGATTGCACATATGGTCAATTTCAGACTGCAGAAGTTGGTAAAAATCTTCAATTTCTTCATCTTTGGTTTTAGTGGTTGGTACTCACATTTGATTAATATTAAAACTAACTGGTGTTTCTTTTAGGCATAAGTATATTATCTTACCACTGACAGCATTGTACTTCAGGATAGAGATCTTCAAGTCTCCTTTTGACTGTGAATAAGATGTCATTCCTCTTCAATTTGTCATTCCTGGCATAGTAGCTCATATGATTATCCAATTCCAAATGGCCAATTCCAGTCCATTTCAGCTCACTGATGGCTAGGATATCAATCTTTATGTGTTCCATTTAATTTTTGATAACTTCCAATTTTCCTAGATTCATACTTTGTACATTTCATGTTTCAGTTATTAATGAATGTTGCAACATTTTCTCATTTTGAGTCATCCGACATCAGCAAATGAAGGTGCTGAAAGCTTTATTACATCCATGTCATTAAGGTCGACCATATTTTAATGAGGCAGATTTTCCCCAGTCGTTTTGAGTGCCTACCAACAAGAGGGGCTCATCTTCTGGCACTATATCAGACAACATTTCAACATTTCACTGCTATTCACAAGGTTTTCTTTCAATGGCAATTTTTTTTTTTTTTTTTCCAGAAATGGATAGCTTTGTCCTTCTTCCCAGTCTGCCTTAGTCTGGTAGCCCCACTGTAATATGTCTACCATGGGTGACCTTACTGATTTGTGAAATACTGATGACATAGCTTTCAGCACCACAAAAACACACAAGCCACCACAATATGTCAATCTGACAGACAAGTGATGGCAAGAGGCAGTTGTATGAACAGAACAAGAGGATACTGAATACTTTAAAATAAGGAAATACGTGTGCCAGGATTTTAATCTTTGACCTTACCCATTCAATCTGTATGTTGGGTAGATAAACCGAGGAGCTGGACCTTATGAGAAAGAACATGGCATCAGATTGAAGGAAGGTCCATTAACAACCTGAGGTATCCAGATGATAAAGCCTTGCTTGCTCAATGTCAAAATGACTTGAATCACTTACTGATGAAGATCAAAGACTACAGTCTTCAGTATTAATTACACCTTAACATAAAGAAAACAAAATCGTTACAATTGGTCCAATAAACAACATCATGATAAATGGAGAAAAGATTGAATTTGTCAGGGATTTAATTTTATGTGGATCCACAATCAACACCCATGAAAGCAGCAGTCAAGAAATAGATGTCTTGCACTGGACAAATCTGCTGAAAAAGATCTCTTTAAAGTATTAAAGAGCAAAGATTTCACTTTTACAACTAAGGTTCTCCTTACCCAAGCCATTGTATTTTCAATGACCTCATATGCATGTGAAAGGAGCTCTTATATCATAGTGCCTGAGGAACTTGACTGCTGACCAGAAGGCTGGAGGTTCAAACCCACCAGCCAATCCTCAGAAGGAAGGTTGGGCAATCTACTTCCATAGTGATACTGCCTCAGAAACCCAAGGAGGGATCCCTATGAGTTGGATCTGACTTGATGGCACATAACAACAACAACATATGCATGTGAAAGTTGTACAACAAATAAGGAAGATTGTAGAAGAATTTATATGCTTGAATCATGGTATTGGTAAAAAAATTTGAATATACCCTGGACTACCAGAAGAATGAACAAATATATCTTGGAGGAAATACAGCTGGCATGCTCCTTAGACAGGAGAATGGCCAAACATTGTCTCATGTACTTTGGTCATATTGTTGAAGACACCAGTCCCTGAAGAAGGGTATCATGGTTGGTAAAGTAGAGGGTCAGCATAAAAGGGGAAGGTACTCAGTGAGAGGGATTGACACAATGACTGCAATGATAGGCTTAAGCACAATAAAGACTGTGAGAATGGGATGGTGCAAGACTGGGCAGTGTATCCCTCTGTTGTACATAAGGTCACTATGAGTTGGAGCCAACTTAATGGCACCTACAAATAACAACAACAACAACAACAAACATAGTTTTAGAACAAATCCTCTAAGTCTGAGTAAAAGCAATTTTTATAATATGAATCTAGAGTAACTCTTACTTACACAATATGCACTAGAAATGTTGCAAAATTGTCCTTAATATTACCCATAGGAATGACAATTGTATAATACTCATACTACCCTCTCAATTTGCCAGATGACACTACTTGAAACGATTGGTCTTTCCAGACAAATCCAGTTGTGCCTTCAGAATCCTCTGGAAACTGTGTTTCAGTTAATCACAACCAATTGGAAATGAAGTGTAAATTCAATATATTTGCTATTTTGATCAAAGCATCTCTTTGATTTTTATACATATGAGATCCTACAGCTGTCCGACTACTAATGTCACTTCCAAAGTAGATGAGTCTGCAACATTAGTTCACTGATTACTAGTAAAAATATGCAAAATCTGTTGAACTCTTATTGTCTACTAGGACTATCACAAACACTAATAATTTATTTAATACTCCAAATAACATGAAGAAAAGGAACTTTATTATTTCCATTTCATAGGTAAAGAAACTGAGCCACCATGAAGATAAATTGTTTGTCAAAGACCATGGAGCTAGAAAATGAAACAAAATTTTAACCTAGAAGCTTGGTTCTGGAGTCACACTCTTTACTATTTCAAAATATAAAAAACAGCAAATGATTCTAAATTGCTTTCAGATTTACAAGGTTGTTAGCTGTCAAGCCTTTCTGGTATAAACCTATCGTCTGTACTCTACAGTGGCATTTTCCCTTTCTTTCTTTCTTCTCCTTTTCCTTCTCCTTCTCCTTCTCCCTCTCCTTCCTCTCCTTCCTCTCTTCCCTCTCCTCCCTCTCCTCCTCCTCCTCCTCTTCCTCCTGCTCCTCCACCTCCTCCTCCTTCTTCTTCTATTTGTGCTTTGGGTGCAAATTTACATAGCAAACTTGTTTTACTTTCAACAGTTCATGCACATCTGGTCTCATGACCCTGATTACCATCCCCAACCATGAGAAACTCTCCTTCCCTCTCCTCTCCATGACCACCCCCTCCTTGTGCCCCTGTCATCCATGTGTTCATGTCTGTCCAGTCTTCCATTTATGTGAATGCTACCCCTCTGGTGTCCCATGGCTTCTTTATCCAAGGGGTGCATCTCCCTAGAATGGGTGGGTGCAATGACCTGGGGTAGGTGTTCTGTATGTGGGTGTTTCTATTGTTGGGCTGAGAGTCAGTCACGTAAGTAACTCCACTTCCAGGCTCAAAAGGTAATCTGGGGCCATAATCTTGAGGGTTTTATCATTTTCCATCCAACCAACAATTCTGGTTATTAATGTGCTTTTCACTTTTGTTCTACCTGTTTCCTCCAACTCTACCCAGTATCTCCAGGTTTGAGCCCTTTTTGAGTGGTTGGTGTTGGTAGCCAGGCACCATGTAGTTCTTCTGGTCTTGGGTCATGAAGACTGAAGTTCTCATGGTCCATCTTATCTTTGGACTAGTTGTCTCCAGATGACCTTAATTTTCTTCACTTTTCTTTGCTTCATCCAAGAGGAGACCAATATTTGCACCTTAGATGGCTGCTTGAAAGCTTTTAAGACCCCAGTCACTACTCACTAAATCAGGTTATAGAACAAAATTTTTATAAATTGTGTGTGCCATTTGAGAATAATGTCCCCTGAGACTGTGGTCCTGACCCCCCAGGCCTAGTGATTCTCTCTTACAAGATGCCTGGTTGTCTCTGCAAAGTTACTTCCACTTTGTCTTCTGTTGCTTCTGTAATATATGTGGCTAATTTTGTAGCACAAGTGTATATGTAAGATTATCTTCAGCCTAATCTATCCTTGGTCTTGAATGTATTCTTGTTCATCTACCCCCACCTGTTCTTCTCACCTGTCTATGCTTTAATCTGTAGCCTAGTATTTGGTACTAGTGATACAGCAGTGTTGTGCCTCTGTAATAGTGTTTACCTCTGTTGTCTATATCTTTTGTGTGCATTTTAGTGTCTTTCTTTTCCCCAATGTCATCATACTGGGTACAGACTCTTTCCATATGTCCCTCCTCTCAATGCACATCCATGTTCATTGCAGCACAATTCACCATAGCAAATAAATGGAAACAAATAAATTTCCTATCAATAGATGATTGAATAACCAAACTCTGATACATTCACATAATGGAATACTATGCAACATTAAAGAATAAAGAAAAATACATGAATCATCTTACAACATGGATGAATTTAGAGGACATTATGCTGAGTGAAATAAGTCAATCACAGAAGGAAAATATTGACTGAGCCCACTATTGTAAAAAGTCAAGGAAAATTTATTCAAGGAAGGAAACTCACTTTGTTGGTTACCAGGGATGGAAAGGAAGGGAAGGGAAAATCTCAGACTATTCGGGGGTCACATGTAGTGGCATTTTTCAAAGTGAAACATTTAGTATCAAGGGGGGCAGCAAGAGATTCCAATTCTTTATTCATTGGGCTACTGGCCATCTGCTGGTTAAGACGATCAACTGTCCTAGTTTTCCTGGAACTGAGATCTTTCCAGGAATGTAAAAATTTCATGGTTAAAACAGTGCTGAGCCAATCAGAACAGATAATCACTCTATTGGAACTCTACCCTTCAACTTGTAGTCAATGGACAAAGAGGTTCCAGGTGAGTTACTAAGGTCTTCAGTTCCCCAGAATTTACATAATTTGCCAAAAATCAGTTTGTTTGACTTCTCTAAGTAACTACTAATTGTCTTCCAAATGCAGATCCCTTTTTCTATGTTTTTCAATACAGTGTTTCTCAAACTTTAGTGGGTATCAGAATCATCTGGAAACTTTGTTGAATGCAGATTCTAGGGACCCATCAGGAGGAATTGTGAGTCACTAGGCCTGGCGTGAGGCTCAAAAATCTCCATTTCTACAAAATCTTGGTGATACTAATACTGTCTCTGATGGGCTGAATGCCACTGTTTCAGGAAGCTATAATTTTTGGAAAATCATTAATGGCCACATAAGCCAATTGACAAACAAGAAAGGAAAATGGAGAGTCATTTATCTGTGCAGCTTTATTTCAGCCTCTATGTCTTACATCCTCTGATTCACCCCTTATGACTTTATTATTTTTAACTGGAAAGTGATAATATCCTCTCAAACTTTTTGATACACATTATAATTATAATACCCACTATGAAATTTAAATATTGCTTTCATGGCTCAGAGAAGAAATAACCCTGTTAGTATCAATTTTTCCCTTAAATACTAAAAGCCATATTATGACTCTTTCACTAAATGACATTTGTTCCACTTGTCCCATTTTAATCCTAATCCAATAGCAAAGTATTTTGTGATGAATGTAGGAAGAACACTTTCCTTTTCTAATCTAAGAGAAATGAGACTGAAACTTTCATGGCTTACAGTCAATCCAATGCAGTCATACTATTTTACAGAACTCCAAGTATGCTGAGTAGAGTTGCTCACTGAGAATAAGAAGTTTCCTTCAGTGGTTTAATGAGTATTACAGAGAATTAGCTGAATTCCTTCATAATATTAAGCTAACTATAACAATAACGCCTACAAGGAAGACCCGTTAATATGACTGTTATTCAAATTTATGCCCCAACCACCAAAGCCACAGATGAGGAAATTGAAGAATTTTATCAG
>NW_006921895.1:962157-964671 GCF_000298275.1 Orycteropus afer afer | reverse complement strand
GTGCGGGATCGGGCAGTGTTTCGTTCTGCTGTGCATGGGGTCGCTATGAGTCGGAAACGACTCGACGGCACTTAACAACAACAACAACATAACAATGCAAAAGACTCTCAAGCTATTTTTTGGTATAACCTAGTGCACTTACCACCCACTCAACTGTCAATTTGTCTTACTGTGGTGACTTGTGTGTTGCTGTAAAGCTAGAAGCTAAGCCACTGGTTTTTCAAATAACAAGCATGGTCATCAGTGGTGGACAGGTTTCAATGGAGCTTCCAGATTAAGACAGACTGGGAAGAAGGAAGGGGCCATCCCTCAAAGAATTGGCCAGTGAAAACCTTATAAACTGCAGTGAAACACTGCCTGATATATCAGTGGAAAACTTTGAGAATAGCCCTGAAACGTTGTCTGACATAGTGATGGAAAATGAGTCCCTCAGGTTGGAAGATACTCAAAATACCACTGGGGAAGTGCTGTCTCCTCAAAGTATGTCATCTTTAATGACGTGGAAGGAGTAAAGCTTTCAAGATATCCATTTGCTTATGGGACATGGCTCAAAATGGGAAGAAACAGCTGCAAATATCCTTTAATAATCAAAACATGGAGTGTACAAAATATGATGCCAGGAAAATTGAGAGTTGTCAAAAATAAAATGGAACACATAAAGCTCAATCTCCTAGGTATTAGTGAAATAAAATGAACTGATATTGACCATTGTGAGCCAGATAATTACTCAATACACTGTGCCAGGAATGACAAATTGAAAGGGAAAAGCATCATATTCATTGTCACAAAGAATGTTTCATGATCTATTCTGAAGTACAATGCTGTGAGTGATAGGATAATATCCATACACCTACAAGGAAAACAAGTTAATACTATTATTTAAATTTATGCACCAACCATTAAAGTCAAAGACAAAGTAATTGAAGATTTTTACCAACTTTTACACACTGAAGTTGAACATAAAATCAAGATGTATTTATTATTACTGGTGATTAGAATGTGAAAGTTGGAAACAAAGAAGAATCATTGGTCATTGGAAAATATGGCTTTGGTGATAGAAATTATGTCAGAGACTGCATGATAAATTTTGCAAGGCCAATGACTTATACATTGCAAATACCCTTTTTCAACACAAATGGTGGCTATACACATGGACCTTGCCAGATGAAATGAACAGTAATCAGATTGACTACATCTATGGAAAGAGATTATGGAGAAGCTCAGTATCATCAGTCAAAATAAGTCCTGAGCTAACTAAAGAATAGATCTTCAACTGCTCATATGCAAGTTTTAGTTGAAGCTAAAGAAAATTAAAACAAGTCCACAGGAGCCAAAATATGACTTAAGCATTTCCCACCAGAGTTTAGAAAACATCTGTAGTAGTTAAATTGGTGTGTCAACTTGGCTGGGCCTGGTTGAGTGGCTGGGCAGCTGGATGGATTCCCCATGATGAGATTGGTAATCAACTCCATGGTTGATTCTACTGTGAGCAGCTGAGTAGCTACCTTAGGGATGTGGTCTGCTTCCTGTATATAAGGAGAAGCTTTGGGGAATGGTCTCTAGCTTATGGCATGCTTGAAACCTGCATGGAGCTGAATCATTGTTCAGCAGCCTGCCATGCTCTGCTGATCTTTGGACTTTGAATGGACTTGAATTAATGGCCTGCCATGTGGATTGGTAATATCAGGACTGTGCCTTGTTACTTGTCGACCTTGGGTTTGTCAGCCTCAGTAGATAGCAGCTGAATGAAAAAAAGCCTCCAGCTTCAGTGGATTGGGAGTAGGAGGTAGACCTGAAGCCCAAGGTTGAGGGGATTTCACCCATCCCCTAGAGCCTAGGCACTTTGAACTTGAACTTAAAGCCTCCAAATTGTAAGAATAAACTCCTGCTTGTTAAGGCCATCCCATTTACAGTGTTTTCTTGTCAGAGTAGCACGAGGTAACCAGAACACTGTCTGAAGAATAGAATTGATGCATTGAATAGCAATGACCAAAAACCAGATGAGTTGTGGGATGACATCAAGAACATTACATATGAAGAAACCAAAAGGTCATTAAAAAGATTGGAAAGGAAGAAAAGAGCAAAATGGATGCCAGAAGAAACTCTGAAACTTGCTCTTAAATGGAGAGTAGCTAAAACAAATGGAAAAATTGGGAAAATAAAAAAAGTGAACAGAGGATTTCAAAACACAGCTCAAGAAGACAAAGCCAATTATTATAATGAAATGTGCATGGTGCTGGGGTTGGATAACCAAATGAGAACACCCTCAGGATTTCTCAATTTGAAAGAACTGAAGAAAAATTCAGCCTCGAGTTGCAGTATTGAAAGTTTCTATGGGCAAAATATTGAATGATACAAAAGGCATCAAAAGAAGATGGAAGGGCTCTTGAGTTCTGGCAAGATGGCAGACTAAGCAGAAGGACTGCACAGACCCTCTTCAACAAAGAAAAGGGAAACCAATTAACACAGACACAGAAGATAATCGTGGACCCCTGAGCCTTGAAGGGAAGGATA